>NW_025795850.1:0-12425 GCF_021613505.1 Equus quagga
AACTATCTGTGAAGGTAATATGAAGGTTAAAAGACAAATGTACTGGAATTACCTATTTCAATGATAAGAGGGTAATGGATATACACACACTAAACAAAAGACTATCTATGATGTGAAAAACATATAATGTGGGAGGAGGGGAGTAAAAAAGTAGAGCTTTTAGAAAGACATCAAGCTAAAGAGTCTATCTACTCAATATAGACTGTTATATGCATAGTATATTAAATAGGATCCTCACAGTAACCACAAACCAGAAACCTATAACAAGCAGGAAAAAAAGTAAGACAAAAGAAATCAAACATATTACTAAAGATAGCCATCAAACCACAAGTGAAGAGAGCAAGAGAAAAAGAAAGGAACTGAGAAGAACTACTAAAACACCCAAAAAATAGAAAAAGTGACACAATGGCAATAAATACACGTTTATCAATAGCTGCTTTAAACATCAATGGACTAAATGCTCCAATCAAATGCCATAGGGTGGCCAATTGGATACAAAAACAAGATCCATGTATATGCTGCATACAAGAGACACACTTCAGACCTACAGACACTCACAAACTGAAAGTGAAAGGATGGAAAAAGATATTCCACACAAATGGCAAAGAAAAGAAAGCAGGGGCAGCAATACTTATATCAGACAAAATAGACTTTAAATCAAAAACTGTAACAAGAGACAGAGATGGGCACTACATAATGATAAAGGGAACAATCCAACAAGAAAATATCACACTTGTAAATATCTACGCACCCAACATAGGAGCACCTAAATATATAAAGCAATTATTGACAGACATAAGAGGACAAACAGACAGTAACACAATAATAGTAGGGGATTTTAACACTCCACTTACACCGATGGATAGATCATCCAAACAGAAGATCAATAAGGAAACACTGGCCTTAAAGGACACATTAGACCAGATGGACTTAGTAGATATATACAGAACATTCCATCCAAAAACCACAGAATACACATTCTTTTCAAATGCACATGGAACATTCTCCAGGACTGATCACATATTAGGCCACAAAACAAGTCTCAATAAATTTAAGAAGATTGAAATAATACCATGCATCTTTTCTGACCACAAAGGTATGAAACTGGAAATCAACTACAGGAAGAAAACCAGAAGAGCCACAAAAATGTGGAGATTAAGCAAAATGCTACTGAACAACGATTGGGTCAATGAAGAAATCAAAGGAGAAATCAAAAAATTCCTGGAGACAAATTAAAATGAAAATACGACATGCCAAAATCTGTGGGATACAGCAAAAACGGTTCTAAGAGGGAAGTTTATAGCAATTCAGGCCTACCTCAACAAAGAAGAAAAATCACAAATAGACAATCTAAAAGTGCATATAAGGTACTGGAAAAAGAACAACAAACAAAGCCAAAAATCAGCAGAAGGAAGGAAATAATAAAAATCAGAGCAGAAATACACAAAATAGAGACTAAAAAAAATAGAAAAAATTAATGAAACCAAGAGCTGGTTCTTCGAAAAGATAAACAAAATTGACAAACCCTTAGCTAGACTCACCAAGAAAAAAAGAGAGATGGTTCAAATAAATAAAATCAGAAATGAAAGAGGAGAGATTACAACGGACACCTCAGAAATACAAAAGATAAGAGAATACTGTGAAAAGCTATATGCCAACAAATTGCATAATTTAGAAGAAAAGGGTAAATTCTTAGAAACATACAACCTTCCAAAACTGGACCAAGAAGAAGTAGAAAATTTGAATAGACCGATCACCAGTAAGGAGATCGAAACAGCAATAAAAAATCTCCCAAAAAATAAAAGTCCAGGACCAGATGGCTTCCCTGGTGAATTCTACCAAACATTCAAAGAAGACTTAATACCTATCCTTCTCAAACTCTTCCAAAAAATTGAAGAGGAGGGGAGGCTTCCTAACTCCGTCTACGAAGCAAACATTATCCTGATACCAAAACCAGACTATGACAACACAAAAAAAGCAAATTACTGTCCAATATCACTGATGAACATCGATGCAAAAATCCTCAACAAAATACTAGCAAATTGAATACAAACATACATTAAAAAGATCATACATCATGATCAAGTGGATTTCATTCCAGACATGCAGGGATGGTTCAACATCCACAAATCTATCAACTAGATACACCACATTAACAAAATGAAGAATAAAAAATCACATGATCATCTCAATAGATGCAGAGAAAGCATTTGACAAGATACAGCATCTACTTATGATAAAAACTCTAAATATGGGGCTGGCCCCATGGCCGAGTGGTTAAGTTCGCACGCTCCGCTGCAGGCGGCCCAGTGTTTCGTTGGTTCAAATCCTGGGCGCAGACATGGCACTGCTCATCAAGCCACGCTGAGGCAGCATCCCACATGCCACAACTAGAAGGACCCACAACAAAGAATATACAACCATGTACCGGGGGGCTTTCGGGAGAAAAAGGAAAAAAATAAAATCTCTTAAAGAAAAACCTCTAAATAAATGGGTATAGAAGGAAAATACCTCAACATAATAAGGGCCATATATGATAAACCCACAGCAAATACCATTCTCATAGGAGAAAAACTGAAAGCTATCCCTTTAGGAACAGGAAGCAGACAAGTATGCCCACTGTCACCACTCTTATTTAACATAGTATTGGGAGTCCTAGCCAGAGCAATCAGGCAAGAAAAAGAAATAAAAGGGATCCACATTGGAAAAGAAGAAGTCAAACTGTCACTCTTTGCAGAAGACATGATTTTATATCTAGAAAACCCTAAAGAGTCCACCAAAAAAGTTTTAGAAACAATAAAGGAATACAGTCAAGTCACAGGATACAAAATCAACATAGAAAAATCGGTTACATTTCTATCCACTAACAACGAAGTAGCAGAAAGAGAAATTAACAATACAATCCCATTTACAATTGCAACAAAAATAATAAAATACCTAGGAATAAACTTAACCAAAGAGGTGAAAGATCTGTACACCAAAAACTATAAAACATTGTTGAAAGAAATCGAAGAAGCCACAAAGAAATAGAAAGATATTCTGTGCTCTTGGATTGGAAGAATTAACATCGTTAAAATGTCCATACTTCCTAAAGCAATCTACAGATTAAATGCAATCCCTATCAAAGTTCCAACAACATTTTTCACAGACATAAAAGAAAGAATCCTAAAATTTGTATGGAACAACAAAAGACCCTGAATAGCCAAGGGATTCCTGAGAAAAAAGAACAAAGCTGGAGGTATCACACTCCCTGATTTCAAAATATGCTACAAAGCCATAGTAACCAAAACAGCACGGTAATGGCACAAAAACAGATACACAGATCAACAGAGCAGAACCGAGAGCCCAGAAATAAACCCATACATTTACGGACAGCTAATATTTGACAAGGGAGCTAAGAGCATACAATGGAGAAAGGAGAGTCTCTTCAATAAATGGTGTTGAGAGAACTGGACAGCCACATGCAAAAGAATGAAAGTAGACCATTCCCTTACACCATGCACAAAACTCAACTCAAAATGGATCAAAGACTTGGATGTAAGACCCAAAACCATGAAACTTCTAGAAGAGAACATAGTCAGTAAGCTCTTTGACATTGGTCTTAGCAGCATATTTTCAAGTACCATGTCTGACCGGGCAAGGGAAACAAAAGAAAAAATGAACAAATGGGACTACATCAAACTAAAAATTTGCACACAGCAAAGGAAACCATCAACAAAATGAAAAGACAACTTAACAATTGGGAGAAGATATTTGCAAACCATATATCACATCAGGGGTTAATATCCATAATACACAAAGAACTCATACAGCTCAACAACGAAAAAACCAATAACACGATTAAAAAATGGGCAAAAGATCTGAACAGAGATTTCTCCAAAGAAGATATACGGATGGCCAACAGGCATATGAAAAGATGCTCAACATCATTAGCTATCAGGGAAATGCAAATCAAAACTACAATGAGTTATCACCTCACTCCAGTCAGAATGGCTATAAGTAACAAGACAGGAAACAACAAATGTTGGAGAGGATGTGGCGAGATGGGAACCCTTGTTCACTGCTGGTGGCAGTGCAAACTGGTGCAGCCACTATAGAAAGCAGTATGGAGTATCCTCAGAAAATTAAGAATAGATCTACCATATGATCCAGCTATCCCACTGCTGAGTATTTATCCAAAGAACTTGATAACACAAAGGCACAAAGATACATGCATCCCTATGCAGCATTATAGACAATAGCCAAGACTTGGAAGCAACATAGGTGCCCATCAAGGGATGAATGGATAAAGATGACGTGGTATTTACACACAATGGAATACTAGTCAGCCATAAGAAATGATGAAATCCGGCCATTTCTGATAACATGGATGGACCTTGAGGGTATTATGCTGAGTCAAATAAGTCAGAGGGAGAAAGTCAAATACCGTTTGATCTCACTCATAAGTAGAAGATAAAAACAATGACAAACAAACACAGCAATGGAGAATGGATTGGTGGTTACCATGGGGGAAGGGCAGGGAGGGCAAAAGGGGTGATTAGGCTCACATGTGAGGGGATGGACTATAATTAGTTTTTGGGTGGTGAACATGAGGTAATCTACACAGAATTCGAAATATATTATGATGTACATATATATAGCTATGTAGATATATACATATATAAAGCTATATAATGTTATAATCCAATGCTACTGCAATTTAAAAAATTTAAAAATTTTAAAATGTAAATTTTAAAAAAAGAATTTAAGATAGAAGGCCTTTTTCAGGAAGAAGCTAATATCATAGATAACTGTGGTATAATATTAACTAAGTGTGATAAACAGAGAGGAACCTAGCAAGGCCCATTTGATCAAAGTCTTCTCCATGTCCCATTGTATCTGCAAGGCATGGCAAACATTTGTTTACCAAACATTTGCTTTTCCATCTCCATGTGAATTATCCTTCTCCCCTTTTAAGTCCCAAAGCACTATCCCAAATATCCTCCTTTGCTTTTAGCTGAAGACGGTATTTGAAGTGGTGGCTTCAGCCATTTTTGTGAGTTTCTCATTTTTCCTGGGTTTCTCCCATGTGTACATGTGATTAAAGTTGCTTGATTTTCTCCTGTTATTCTGTCTCATGTCAATTTCTTAGACCAACCAGTAGAAGCTAGGAGGGTAGTGGAGTATTTTTTTCCTCCCCTAAATGACCAAAGAGAAGACAGGCTAAAGAAGGAGGTTTTAAGTATTCTAGGACAGGATCTTCAAGGAGCCTGAAAAGGATGTTGGATCTTATCCTATGAGCAATGGAAAGCCATTGAAGGATTTAAATCCACATTGGCCTTACTTGCATTTTTTAAAAATGTAGATTTCAGATTTCTTGTTGACAATACTAACTAAAGCATTACTATTTTAACTCATGAAAATGCATACCAAATTCCAGGAATATGTTGTAGTGTCAGCCCTGACAGTTGGGTTTTCTCTTTTCTGTAACGCAAGTGCCTGACTTAAGCTTTGATTGCTGAGGCATCCACTTTGAAGAGGCATCCATTTCAAATGTGGCTATCTTGAATAAATACATTGCCAGCCACACATCTAGATAAGAATCCAGGCTGTCCTCAACTCCCCAGCCTCCTTTGTTTTAGAGATCTTGGTCAATTTTGATAACTGACTTTTTGGGCTACTGTTTTTTTCTCTCTTTCCATGCTTTAAATTCCTGTTCAAATGTTTTAAATTCACCAGTAAAAAGAGAGCCTACAACATCCTAGGCCCCTACCCTCAACCTCAATAAAAGCAGAACCCCAGGCCCACATGCTTGCTCTCTCTCTCTCTACCTGCAACCTTGCTGTGTGGCCCCAGTTGTGCCATGTAATTTCCAGCTCCTGTAAATAATAAAACTTTTTATTTTTTCAAAGTTTCCTAATGGTTATTGCTAAAGGGAATTTTGCAATCATAATAATAACCACATGTCTGCTCCAACCACAGTGATACCACACAAAAATGGAGTTCCACCTGATATACATAAAAAAGCCAAATTAATTACAGCATCAGCTTTTGGGAAAAGAAAACAGCTTACTTTGTGAAATCAATCTACAAGGAGACAGGAGCAATATGTCTCAGGTCTGTCTCCCATAGTCAGGATTTGGGGAGAAATTTAAGAGGTTAGGGAGAACAGGCTGGCACACAGAAATGCTGGCAGGTCAGGTTTTGATTGGTGGGCTTTAAGTGTTTCTGATATGGTTCTAAACATTCATGATAAGGTTGTAAACATTTATGGTAAGGTTTTAAACATTCATGGTAAGGCAGGGAAGAGATTTCAAGTCCAGATCTTCCTGGATCGTGGACCCCTTCTCTTCTGATAGAAGTCCAACCTTCAAGTTCCAGTCATGTCCTGGTCCTTTGGTTCCATGGGGTGGAGAATCTTTGGTTCTGCGGTCAATTTAGGTCAATATTTCTTCTTCTGCACATGCTCTAGCTACTTGACTTGGCAAATTTTCTGTAAGACAATTCTTAATCACTCTGTTGATAAGTGATGGGGTCTATTCAAACTGGCTCTAATGGGCCCGTGGTTACGACAGCATTGGTTATTGATAGGCTGAGACTGGCACACACAACATGTGTTACTACTGTGTTGTTTCTTCTTTCTGGTTATTTAAATCCCGCTCAGTTGAATGCACAGCTCACCCTTATGTCCCCCACAAAGACTTCTTTGGGCATTTCAGGGCTCGGGGATCTACATCTTTGTGAATTCTTAGAGCCATTGCAGCCATCTAGTCTCCTGCCAGAACATCAGCTCCAGGAGGAAAGGGATTCCTGTCTGCTGTGTTCACTGATAGTGTGCCAATCACATCACACATGGCCTGGCCATAGCTGGTGCTCAGTAAATACTTCTTAAATGGAAGAATGTTCTGCCCTCAGTGAGGTTTTGGGATTCTGGACTTGTAATATCCTTTTTGAAATGAATTATATTAATTTATTATGAAGCATACTTTGGCTGAAAAAACAAAAACTCTGGCAAACTTAAACAAATATGTACATTCACTTAAGATATATATGTTTATATCTTCAAAATGTTCTACTTTACATATTATTTATATTTAATATAGTAAATTATACATATATGTTAAATATATATATTTAAATCAGAACATTTCTGAAGATACAAACTGACAGAATTGAAGGACATGCTGAATCAGATTCCAAGAAATACAGGACCCAGGGCACCTCTGGGGATCTTACCCAGAGAAATTCTCAGAAGGGCTTTTTAAGGCCCTGCCTTCTGTGCTTGCGTGACTTCACTTCAGATTTCCATTTTTAAAAAGTGGTGATTAGCACGGTTTGGAGTACACCTATTGCTTGCCCTCCACTCCTTTGAATTTGGGATGAGGGAGAGACAATTTCCAAAAGGAGGAGCAAGGTGCCATTAGCAGACACTGGAAAAGCTGACAAAGGAACATCTGCAAAAAATAGCACATGTCCAGCACATTCACTTTAGCATGATGTAGTCTCTTCCTTTGCTTAAGTGCTGTAATAGACAACAAGGTATAGGCACAAATAGGCTTCAGTTCAAGAAGACTTAGAACAATGGGGAATTATTATTTGTATTTATGTAAAAGAATAGTAGTAGTTAATAATTTATTTATAATTTTGTATTATTCATATTAAAATGTAGATCAATGTAATGGATTCTAAAAATGGCCACAAATTCCTTCTCTCTCTGAACCCATGTCATTGGAATTTGACTTTACAGATCCTCCCATCAAAAGGTGGAATCTACTTTTCCGCCTTTGATTTGGGCATCAGCAAAGGAGACAAGAGCAGCTTGACAAGCACTTGCACGTGGAGTTTGCCCATGAGAACAAGCATCCATGGCTTGTCAGGTCAAGGATGACAGATCCCATAGAGAAGAGACACGCCATACCACTGAGGCCTCCCAGACCAAACCCCAGCCAACCTGGGCTTACAGGAAACTCATGAGGAAGACCTGTAGGCTCCAACCAGTGGAGCCCTAATAAAATTTCATTAGCCAAATAAATGTTTGTTGCTTTATGGAGCTAAGTTTTGGTGTGGTTTTCCATGAAGCCAAATCCAACTGATATAATCAGTAAATTAAAATTTTAAGCATAAGAAGTAAAAACAAATGAAAGCAACTAGAGCAAATCCACCCATAACCATGCATGTTGTCTCTCTTCTGTGTCTGACCCTGGGCAGCGTGCTGTAAACTAACACAGTATGTGATAGTAAGCAAATTCTAGATTAACCTATTAATCTCCTTTTCCTATTCACTCTCTTAGCAAGAACCATGGTATCTTAGATTTCAGGTAATCCGATTCTTTTCTTTTCAGAATAAATTGTGCCTGTTTGCTTCTAGGTTTTGTTGTTGGTTGGCGTGTTTGTTTTGTTTTAATTTACACAATTGAGAAAAAAAGAAGAGCTGCTCTTCCTCACTGATCTTTAAAAAACAACCCTTTACAAAGTTTCCTCCCACAATTCTTTCTTGGATGCTGTCCACTGTTTAAGAAAACAGAAAGCAGATTTTCTCTTTCAGCCTCTCCTTTGCCTTTCATAGTGATCATCTCTGATGATAATCTCAGTTGTTTGCAATGAAGTTGACCAACGAGTACATCCAGTCCAACTCGCGGTTTACTGCAGCTTGTGGAAAATTCCTTCCTTTTATATCGTCTCAGCTTCCTTCCAGTTGTGAATGAAAGTTAGCAAGACACAGAACCAAGTTAACACTGAAGACAGAAATTGATGAAGACAGAAGTCCGGCAGATCTAAATTCAAATACCAGCTTTATGATTTATAGACCTTGGGTACATTATTTAACATTTCCGTTCCTCACTTGAAAAATGGGAGTAAGCTATAATTTATAGGATTGTGAAGAATAAATGAGTACTTATAAAAGTATTTTGATGATGCTTGATTGAAGAGCTGTTTATTTAGTAGAGCTGTTTTATTATGGTTTTCATTTGTTTAGTATTTATCTAAGTGCATTGATTCCAAAGTTATTTATTGACCATCTAGAGAAGATGAAGACAAGCCTATAATGTTAACGTTAATAAGAAGAAGAAGTATATGTAACACTTCAAAACATTCAAAGCACCTTTACTAGTTTGTCTCAGTTAAACTTTAAAATAATCCTATAAGTGGTTATTATCATCCCCCATTTAATAGATTAGGAAAGTGAAATTAGTGAGTTTAAGTGTGCTGTGTAAGTTCACACAGCTTTGGAGTAGTCACAATCAAACAGAAACCCATTTGGCTCCCAACCCTGTGCCTTCTGACTGTACCATGCTGGAACACACTCTGCTATCACAAAACAAAGATCTCACATGTTGGAGTGTTTTGGGAGGCAGCCCTGAAAGCCACTGTATACACAGTCAGTCAATACTTATAACTCAACTGGTGAGGCAGAAGCTATCTAAACTAGCCCCAGAGTTTCTGATGCCACATCAAAAGCGTAGAAAAGCTTTCAAAAGTTATACAATATTTCTCATATGAAACCATACCACACCATATCACACCATATTTGTTTCTTTAGAAATATTGGTTAACATACTAAAAAATATAATTGTTTGTATTTGATTTCTCTCAAATAGGGCCAGAAATTTTAAAAAAAAGGCTTCTAAAAGGAAAATAGGAACTCACAGAAAAACCCAACAACACTCGTTTCAAAATTGCTCCTTTGTTGGCGGTAGGGTTTTATTCAGATGTGCATCCCCAGCTCTATAATTTGCATTACTTAAAGTTCTACAGAAGGATCTCTATAACCTGCATAATGGACTAAAGAAACAAAATTGGTCAGAGTTCTCGTCAAGATGGCGCTGTGAGCAGATGATGAACTCGCCTCTTCCCACGAACACAACCAGGTTACAACAATTTTGGGAAGAATCACCCTGGATTGAAAACTGAAAACTGGATAAAAAGAACCCCCACGACAAGGGACAGTCCTGACGAAAGCAGAAGAGGCAGTAACTCTGGCCAGAGAGGAAAAAAGCCACCTTTGGGAGCAGCGGAGCTTCTCAGCTGGCCAGGCGGGAGCCAACCTAAGGTACGCAGCCCTCCCTGGAGGAGTGAGGTCCGGAGCGGGGGCAATACTGCTATAACCATCCTTCGGACTCAGCCCAACTGAGAGGGGGGTCTTACTATCTGGCTTTGCTGGCTATTAACTGCAGCGAGGACACCCCAGAAAAGCTATCGGCCGAAAGCCAAAAAGATCCGGGTCTTAAAGGGTCCACGCACAAACTCACTCATTGCAGCAAACTAAAATCACCAGAGAGAAGGCTGACTGTCCTTAGTGAAACAAAACTCACCTGGTGGGCTCTGGGGGCATCTTGGTGAGAGGAGGATCCTCTCCTGAGACTGAGACTTGGTGGGGGCCGTTGTTCTGAGCTGGTCCAGGCGTGCTGATATGGACACTGGTGGGGGCCATTGAGGTGCATCCCTTGGCCTGTTAGCCCAGGGGTCTGCCACACCCACTAGAGCACAGATTTAATCCAGTTCAGCCAGGGCAGGCAACCTGCCCTAGGGACTGGCCCCACCTAACAGTAAGCCCTCAGGCTACTTTTCAGCCTCCATTGACTGGGTGACTTGATCATCTACAGGCAGGCAAGGGTGTCTGCCTCTGTGGGGCAGGGCTTGTGTGAGGACTAGGTGAACTGTGGGGGGTATTGGGGCAGAGGTGGGGGCCTCTGCAGTGTGGTGGTGGGGTACGCTCCAGGGGGTTGAGAAGTGTGCATGGACCAGGACTGTGTTGACAGTGTATGTGGTCCAGAGGGGGGTGAGGCTTATCAGTGGCAGAAGACTTGTGCTTCACAAATAGCCATAAAAAGGATCAGCCCCACCTTCCAAAGCCTGAAACAACTGAGTGCCTCCATGCCAAGGGCTAGCCCCACTCAGCTGCACTCCTAAGAAAACTGACATCAGCATTGTTGGCCTCAGGCCTATCACAACTATACGCCCCTGAGCCTAGCAACCCAATTAAGCAGGATACTTGCAATAAGCGTGTGCTAATAGACTTTAATAGGACCTAGCAACACTGGATACCAACCCAATTAAGAGGACACTTGCAATAAGAGTGTGCTAATAGACTTTGTAGCCAACAGTGCTGAGGCCCCTCCAAACTGGATTTACAAACAGCTGGCCAGGGAAGGAAAGATCATACTCCCTGGGTACCTGCAGTGGGAGCAACCCTGCCACAGCAGAAGAACACAAGTAGCCCACTAAGGGGTCACTCCTGGTTCTTATGGTCTGGTGATGAGAGGGAAGCACACTGCTGGGCCTCATAAGGCATCTCATACATAAGTCCACTTCTCCAACATCAGGAGACATAGCCGACTCACCTAGTACAAAGAAAATAGCACAGAGAAAGAGGCATAATGAGGAGGCAAAAGAATACTTTCCAAGCAAGGGAACACTACAAAACACCAGAAAAAGAACTAATTGAAACAGAAACTAGTGACCTCCTTGACAAGGAATTCAAACAAAACATAATGAGGATTCTCACAGATATGCAGAGAAGAATGGATGAACACAGTGAGCACATCAGCAAAGAATTAGAAGATATAAAAAAGAACCAATCAGAAATGAAGAATACAATACTTGAAATGAGAAATTCACTAGAGGGACTCAATAGCAGAGTAGAGGGAGCAGAAGAACGGATCAGCGAGCTAGATGAAAGATTAGAGGAAATCACCTAAGCAGAACAGAAAAGAGAAAAAAGAATTAGACAGAATGAGAACAGTGTAAGGGAACTCTGGGACAATATCAAGTGTGCTAACATTCGGATTATAGGGGTCCCAGAAGGAGAAGAGAGAGACAAAGGGGCAGAAAATTTATTTGTCGAAGTAATAGAGGAAAATTTTCCTCACCTGAGGAAGGAAACAGACATCCAAGTTCAGGAAGCACAGAGAGCTCCAAATAAGAGACGCCCAAAGAGGCCCACACCAAGACATATTATAATCAAAATGTCTAAAATTAAAGACAAAGAGAGAATCCTAAAAGCAGCAAGAGAAAGGCCGCAAGTGACATATAAAGGGAAGCCCATCAGGCTGTCAGCAGACTTCTCAGCTGAGACCCTACAGGTGAGAAGAGAATGGCACAACATATTAGAAGTGCTAAAAGAAAAAAACCTACAACCAAGAATACTCTACCCATCAAGGCTGTCATTCAGAATGGAGGGAGAGATAAAGAGCTTCCCAGACAAGCAAAAATTAAAGGAGTTTATCACTAAGAAACCAGTTCTACAAGAAATGCTGAAGGGATTTATTTAAGTGGGAAAGTAATCACCACAAATAGAGATAAAAGAAAAAAAATTATCAAAAAACCCCAAAACAACAACAAGAAAAAACAGGCAATAAAATCACCTGTAAGGTAAAAGTATAGTAAAGGCAGCAGATCAACTATCTGTGAAGGTAATATGAAGGTTAAAAGACAAATGTACTGGA
>NW_025795851.1:0-1358 GCF_021613505.1 Equus quagga
GCTGAGTCACAGCAACGTGGATGTACCTCGAGGGTATTATGTTAAGCGAAATAAGCCAGTCAGAGAAAGACGAGCTCTATATGACTCGACTCATAGGTGGAAGTTAATATATTGACAAGGAGATCTGATCGGTGGTTACCAGGGAAAAGGGGGGGTGGGGAGAGGGCACAAAGGGGGAAGTGGTGTACCCACAACATGACTAACAATAATGTACAACTGAAATCTCATAAGGTTGTAATCTATCATAACATTAAAAAAAAAAAAAACAGGTCCACAGATCAATGGAACAGAATTGAAAGCCCAGAGATAAAACCACACATCTATGGACAGCTAATCTTTGACAAAGGAGCTGAGAGCCTACAATGGAGAAAAGAAAGTCTCTTCAACAAATGGTGTTGGGAAAACTGGACAGCCACATGTAAAAGAATGAAAATCAATCATTCCTTTTCACCATTCACAAAAATAAACTCAAAATGGATCAAAGACTTAAAGATTAGGCCTGAAACAATAAGTCTTCTAGAAGAGAATATAGGCAGTACACTCTTTGACATCAGTTTCAAAAGAATCTTTTCAGACACTATAACTCCTCAGATGAGGGAAACAATAGAAAGAATAAACAAATGGGACTTCATCAGACTAAAGAGATTCTTCAAAGCAAGGCGAAACAGGATTGAAACAAAAAACAGCCCACTAATTGGGAAAAAATATTTACAAGCTACTTATCCGACAAAGGATTAATATCCATAATATACAAAGAACTCACACAGCTTAACAACAAAAAAACAAACAACCCAATCAAAAAATGGGCAGAGGACGTGAACAGGCATTTCTCCAAAGAAGATGTAAGTATGGCCAAGAGACACATGAAAAGATGTTCATCATCACTTATCATCAGGGAAATGCAAATCAAAACTACACTAAGATACCACCTTACACCCGTTAGATTGGCAAAAACATCCAAAACCAAGAATGACAAATGTTGGAGAGGTTGTGGAGAAAAAGGAACCCTCATACATTGTTGGTGGGAATGCAAACTGGTATAGCCACTATGGAAAACAGTACAGAGATTTCTCAAAAAGTTAAAAATAGAAATACCCTATGACCCAGCCATCCCATTACTGGGTGTCTATCCTAAGAACCTGAAATCAGAAATCCCAAGAGTCCCTTGCACCCCTATGTTCATCACAGCATTATTTACAATAGCCAAGATGTGGAACCAACGTACATGCCCAGAAACTGATGATTGGATAAAGAAGATATGGTATATATACACAATGGAATACTACTCAGCCATGAAAAAAGACAAAATTGGCTGAGTCACAGCAACGTGGATGTACCTCGAGGGTATTATGTTAAGC
>NW_025795852.1:0-1358 GCF_021613505.1 Equus quagga
GCTTAACATAATACCCTCGAGGTACATCCACGTTGCTGTGACTCAGCCAATTTTGTCTTTTTTCATGGCTGAGTAGTATTCCATTGTGTATATATACCATATCTTCTTTATCCAATCATCAGTTTCTGGGCATGTACGTTGGTTCCACATCTTGGCTATTGTAAATAATGCTGTGATGAACATAGGGGTGCAAGGGACTCTTGGGATTTCTGATTTCAGGTTCTTAGGATAGACACCCAGTAATGGGATGGCTGGGTCATAGGGTATTTCTATTTTTAACTTTTTGAGAAATCTCTGTACTGTTTTCCATAGTGGCTATACCAGTTTGCATTCCCACCAACAATGTATGAGGGTTCCTTTTTCTCCACAACCTCTCCAACATTTGTCATTCTTGGTTTTGGATGTTTTTGCCAATCTAACGGGTGTAAGGTGGTATCTTAGTGTAGTTTTGATTTGCATTTCCCTGATGATAAGTGATGATGAACATCTTTTCATGTGTCTCTTGGCCATACTTACATCTTCTTTGGAGAAATGCCTGTTCACGTCCTCTGCCCATTTTTTGATTGGGTTGTTTGTTTTTTTGTTGTTAAGCTGTGTGAGTTCTTTGTATATTATGGATATTAATCCTTTGTCGGATAAGTAGCTTGTAAATATTTTTTCCCAATTAGTGGGCTGTTTTTTGTTTCAATCCTGTTTCGCCTTGCTTTGAAGAATCTCTTTAGTCTGATGAAGTCCCATTTGTTTATTCTTTCTATTGTTTCCCTCATCTGAGGAGTTATAGTGTCTGAAAAGATTCTTTTGAAACTGATGTCAAAGAGTGTACTGCCTATATTCTCTTCTAGAAGACTTATTGTTTCAGGCCTAATCTTTAAGTCTTTGATCCATTTTGAGTTTATTTTTGTGAATGGTGAAAAGGAATGATTGATTTTCATTCTTTTACATGTGGCTGTCCAGTTTTCCCAACACCATTTGTTGAAGAGACTTTCTTTTCTCCATTGTAGGCTCTCAGCTCCTTTGTCAAAGATTAGCTGTCCATAGATGTGTGGTTTTATCTCTGGGCTTTCAATTCTGTTCCATTGATCTGTGGACCTGTTTTTTTTTTTTTTAATGTTATGATAGATTACAACCTTATGAGATTTCAGTTGTACATTATTGTTAGTCATGTTGTGGGTACACCACTTCCCCCTTTGTGCCCTCTCCCCACCCCCCCTTTTCCCTGGTAACCACCGATCAGATCTCCTTGTCAATATATTAACTTCCACCTATGAGTCGAGTCATATAGAGCTCGTCTTTCTCTGACTGGCTTATTTCGCTTAACATAATACCCTCGAGGTACATCCACGTTGCTGTGACTCAGC
>NW_025795853.1:0-2419 GCF_021613505.1 Equus quagga
AAATTTACAGTAACAAATTAAATGGAGATAACCTAAACACTCCAACTGGTCTATAGTGTTTTTCAAATCCACTGTTTCCTTATTGATTTTCTGTATGGATGATCTATCCATTGTTTAGAGAGAGTGTTATTGTATTGCGGTTTATTTCTCCTTTGGTTCTCTTAGTTTTTGCTTTATGTATTTAGAGGCTCTGATGTTGGGTGTATAAATGCTTATGTATGTTATATCTTCTTGATGAATTGACCCCTTTATCATTATTTAATGACTTTTTGTTTCTTGTGACCATTTTTAGCTGAAAGTCTATTTTGTCTGATATATTATAGCCACATCTGCTCTCTTTAGTTTAACATTTACTTGAAATATCTTTTTCTATCTCTTTACTTTCAGACTACATGTATCCTTAAGGCTAAAATGAGTCTCTTGTAGGCAGAATATTGTTGAATCTTGTTTTTTTGAACTCCATTTAGACATTCTATGTCTTTTCATTAGATAATTCAATTCATTTGTATTTAAAGTAATTATTTATAGATAAGGATTTATTATTGCCATTTTATTAATTGTATTCTGATCATTTTGTAGTTCCTTTGTTCTTTTTGTCATTGCTTGCTGTCTTCTTTTGTGATTTGATAATTTTTTTGTAGTGGTATGCTTTGGTTCCTTTCTCTAAATCTTTTGTGTATCTACTAAAGGCTTTTCCTTTGTGGTTACCACGAGGATTACACGAAGCATCTTATAATATCTTATTTTAAGCTGATAACAACTTAATTTTGATAGCATACATAAATTGTACTTTTACCTCCTTCACATTTTATTGATGTTACAACTTATATACTTTTTATATTATGGGCCCAGTAGTAAATTGTTATAGTTATAGTTAATTGTAACACTTCTTTTTTAACTTTAAAACTAGAGTTGAGGGGCTGGCCCAGTGGTGCAGTTGTTAACTTTGCACATTCTACTTCAGCAGCCTGGGGTTTGCCGGTTTGAATCCTGGGTGAGGATCTACACGCCACTTGTCAGGCCATGCTGTGGCAGGCATCCCACATAAAATAGAGGGAGATGGGCATGGATGTTAGCTCAGGGCCAATCTTCCTCAAAAAAGAAAAAATAAACCCTGGAGTTGAATATGATCTGTGCACCACCATTACAATATTAGAGAATCTGACTTTGACTACATATTTACCTTTACTCGTGGGTTTCACACACTTACAAATTTTTACACTGCTAATTATCCTTTCATTCCAGCTTGAAGAACTTCTCCTAGCATTTCCTGTAAGGCAGGTCTAATGGTGATGAAGTTCCTCAGATTTTGTTTGTTTGGAAAATGATTCTCTCCTTTTCTGGACAGCTTTGCTGGTATAGAATTCTTGGTTGATATTTTTTTCTTTCAATATTTTGACTATATCACCCCACTCTCTTTTCCTGCAGTGTTTCTGCCAAGAAATCTGCTTACAGTCTTACTAGGGCTCCCTTGAATGTGCTGAGTTGCTTTTCTGTTGCTACTTTCAAAATTCTGTCTTTCTTTGAGTTTAAAAATTTAATTATAATGTGTCTCAGTGTAACCCTTTTCAGGTTCCACCAATTTGGACACTTTTAGGCCTCATGAATCTGGATGTCCATCTCTCTACCAACGTTTGGGAAGTTTTCAGCCATTATTTCTTTAAACTGTCTTTCTGTCTCTTTCTCTCTCTCTTCTCCTTCTAGGATTCCTATAAATATTGTTTTGTCTGAAGGTTTCCCATAAGTTCCTTAGTCTTTCTTCATTCTTTTTCATTAGTTTTTCTTTTTTTCCTCTGAGTGTATAATTTCAAATGACCTGTGCTTGAGTTCACTGATTTTTTCTTCTGCTTGGTCAAGTCTGAGTGTGCAGTCATTGGCTTCTTCGGTTCAGTCATTGTATTCTTCAGCTCTCAGGTTTCCTTTCTTTTCTTTTTTTTTTTTTGATGGTTTCTATTCTTTGTGGAACTTCTTATTTTGTTCATATCTATGTATATATGTAAGAAATACAAAATAAATTTTAGATAAAAAGTTATAAATATACATACACATATATCCATCAAAATGTATGTGTAGCACTAATTGTAAAAGCCCAAACCTTGTAATGCAAATGTCCTTCAAGAAAAGGATGAAAAAATAAATTGTAGTATATTCAAACAGAGTACTGAACAAAATACATGTTCAGGAGACAACATAGGTGGAAAATCACAAACCTAATATTGAGTGAAAGAAGCCAGACACAAAAGAACCATGATGTATGCCTACACTTATAAATAATATAAAAAACTGGCAAAACTAATATATCATGTTAGAAATCATGATAGTGGTTACCTTTGGGTGGGTAGTTACTGATTACTTGTATGTGTTTAGTTTGAAAAAAATATACTTATGTTTGGAACTTTTAAAATATGTACATTATCCT
>NW_025795854.1:0-2419 GCF_021613505.1 Equus quagga
AGGATAATGTACATATTTTAAAAGTTCCAAACATAAGTATATTTTTTTCAAACTAAACACATACAAGTAATCAGTAACTACCCACCCAAAGGTAACCACTATCATGATTTCTAACATGATATATTAGTTTTGCCAGTTTTTTATATTATTTATAAGTGTAGGCATACATCATGGTTCTTTTGTGTCTGGCTTCTTTCACTCAATATTAGGTTTGTGATTTTCCACCTATGTTGTCTCCTGAACATGTATTTTGTTCAGTACTCTGTTTGAATATACTACAATTTATTTTTTCATCCTTTTCTTGAAGGACATTTGCATTACAAGGTTTGGGCTTTTACAATTAGTGCTACACATACATTTTGATGGATATATGTGTATGTATATTTATAACTTTTTATCTAAAATTTATTTTGTATTTCTTACATATATACATAGATATGAACAAAATAAGAAGTTCCACAAAGAATAGAAACCATCAAAAAAAAAAAAAGAAAAGAAAGGAAACCTGAGAGCTGAAGAATACAATGACTGAACCGAAGAAGCCAATGACTGCACACTCAGACTTGACCAAGCAGAAGAAAAAATCAGTGAACTCAAGCACAGGTCATTTGAAATTATACACTCAGAGGAAAAAAAGAAAAACTAATGAAAAAGAATGAAGAAAGACTAAGGAACTTATGGGAAACCTTCAGACAAAACAATATTTATAGGAATCCTAGAAGGAGAAGAGAGAGAGAAAGAGACAGAAAGACAGTTTAAAGAAATAATGGCTGAAAACTTCCCAAACGTTGGTAGAGAGATGGACATCCAGATTCATGAGGCCTAAAAGTGTCCAAATTGGTGGAACCTGAAAAGGGTTACACTGAGACACATTATAATTAAATTTTTAAACTCAAAGAAAGACAGAATTTTGAAAGTAGCAACAGAAAAGCAACTCAGCACATTCAAGGGAGCCCTAGTAAGACTGTAAGCAGATTTCTTGGCAGAAACACTGCAGGAAAAGAGAGTGGGGTGATATAGTCAAAATATTGAAAGAAAAAAATATCAACCAAGAATTCTATACCAGCAAAGCTGTCCAGAAAAGGAGAGAATCATTTTCCAAACAAACAAAATCTGAGGAACTTCATCACCATTAGACCTGCCTTACAGGAAATGCTAGGAGAAGTTCTTCAAGCTGGAATGAAAGGATAATTAGCAGTGTAAAAATTTGTAAGTGTGTGAAACCCACGAGTAAAGGTAAATATGTAGTCAAAGTCAGATTCTCTAATATTGTAATGGTGGTGCACAGATCATATTCAACTCCAGGGTTTATTTTTTCTTTTTTGAGGAAGATTGGCCCTGAGCTAACATCCATGCCCATCTCCCTCTATTTTATGTGGGATGCCTGCCACAGCATGGCCTGACAAGTGGCGTGTAGATCCTCACCCAGGATTCAAACCGGCAAACCCCAGGCTGCTGAAGTAGAATGTGCAAAGTTAACAACTGCACCACTGGGCCAGCCCCTCAACTCTAGTTTTAAAGTTAAAAAAGAAGTGTTACAATTAACTATAACTATAACAATTTACTACTGGGCCCATAATATAAAAAGTATATAAGTTGTAACATCAATAAAATGTGAAGGAGGTAAAAGTACAATTTATGTATGCTATCAAAATTAAGTTGTTATCAGCTTAAAATAAGATATTATAAGATGCTTCGTGTAATCCTCGTGGTAACCACAAAGGAAAAGCCTTTAGTAGATACACAAAAGATTTAGAGAAAGGAACCAAAGCATACCACTACAAAAAAATTATCAAATCACAAAAGAAGACAGCAAGCAATGACAAAAAGAACAAAGGAACTACAAAATGATCAGAATACAATTAATAAAATGGCAATAATAAATCCTTATCTATAAATAATTACTTTAAATACAAATGAATTGAATTATCTAATGAAAAGACATAGAATGTCTAAATGGAGTTCAAAAAAACAAGATTCAACAATATTCTGCCTACAAGAGACTCATTTTAGCCTTAAGGATACATGTAGTCTGAAAGTAAAGAGATAGAAAAAGATATTTCAAGTAAATGTTAAACTAAAGAGAGCAGATGTGGCTATAATATATCAGACAAAATAGACTTTCAGCTAAAAATGGTCACAAGAAACAAAAAGTCATTAAATAATGATAAAGGGGTCAATTCATCAAGAAGATATAACATACATAAGCATTTATACACCCAACATCAGAGCCTCTAAATACATAAAGCAAAAACTAAGAGAACCAAAGGAGAAATAAACCGCAATACAATAACACTCTCTCTAAACAATGGATAGATCATCCATACAGAAAATCAATAAGGAAACAGTGGATTTGAAAAACACTATAGACCAGTTGGAGTGTTTAGGTTATCTCCATTTAATTTGTTACTGTAAATTT
>NW_025795855.1:0-2735 GCF_021613505.1 Equus quagga
TTTTTTTGTTTCAATCCTGTTTTCCTTTGCCTTGAAGAAGCTCTTTAGTCTGATGAAGTCCAATTTGTTTATTCTTTCTATTGTTTCCCTTGTCTGAGAAGACATGGTGTCTGAAAAGATCCTTTTAATACTCATGTCAAAGAGTGTACTGCCTACATTTTCTTCTAGAAGCCTTATGGTTACAGGTCTCACCTCTAGGTCTTTGATCCATTTTGAGTTTATTTTGGTGAATGGTCAATTTTCACTCTTTTGCTTGTGGCTGTCCAGTTTTCCCAGCACCATTTGTTGAAGAGACTTTCTTTTCTCCACTGTATGCCCTCAGCTCCTTTGTCGAAGATAAGCTGTCCACAGATGTGTGGTTTTATTTCTGGGCTTTCAATTCTGTTCCATTGATCTGCGCACCTGTTTTTGTACCAGTACCATGCTGTTTTGATTACTGTAGCTTTGTAGTATGTTTTGAAGTCAGGGATTGTGATGCCTCCCGTTTTGTTCTTTTTTCTCAGGATTGCTTTAGCAATTCGGGGTCTTTTGTTGCCCCATATGAATTTTAGGATTCTTTGTTCTAATTCTGTAAAGAATGTCATTGGGATTCTGATTGGGATGTCATTGAATCTGTAGATTGCTTTAGGTAGTATGGACATTTAAAATATGTTTATTCTTCCAATCCACGTATGTGGAATGTCTTTCCATCTCTTTATGTCGTCATCCATTTCTTTCAGAAAAGCCTTGTCATTTTCATTGTATGAGTCTTTCACTTCCTTAGTTAAATTCACCCCAAGGTATTTTATTCTTTTTGTTGCGACTGTGAATGGTATTGCGTTCTTGAGTTCTTTGTCTGTTAGTTCGTTATTAGAGTATAGAAATGCTACTGATTTATACAAATTGGATTTATACCCTGCAACTTTGCTGTAGTTGTTGATTACTTCTAAGAGTTTTCCAATGGATTCTTTGGGGTTTTCTATGTATAAGATCATGTCGTCTGCAAACAGCGAGAGTTTCACTTCTTCCCTCCCTATTTGGATTCCTTTTATTCCTTTTTCTTGCCTGATTGCTCTGGCCAGGACCTCCAGAACTATGTTAAATAAGAGTGGTGATAGAGGGAATCCTTGTCTCGTTCCTGTTTTCAGGGGGATGGCACTCAGTTTTTGCCGATTGAGTATGATGTTGGCTGTGGGTTTGTCATATATGGCCTTTATTATGTTGAGGTAGTTCCCTTCTATCCCCATTTTGTTCAGAGTTTTTATCATAAATGGCTGTTGGATCTTGTCAAATGCTTTCTCTGCATCTATGGAGATGACCACGTGGTTTTTATTCCTCAGTTTGTTGATGTGGTGTATCACGTTGATTGATTTGCGGATGTTGAACCATCCCTGTGTCCCTGGTATGAATCCCACCTGATCATGATGTATGATCCTTTTGATGAATTGCTGAATTCTGGTTGTCAAAATTTTGTTTAGAATTTTTGCATCTATGTTCTTCCACGATATTGGCCTGTAGTTCTCTTTTTTCGTGGTGCCCTTGTCAGGCTTTGGTATCAGCGTGATGTTGGCCTCGTAGAATGTGTTAGGAAGTGTTCCATCTTCCCTAGTTTTTTGGAATAGCTTGAAAAGGATAGGTGTTAAATTGTCTCTGAAAGTTTGGTAGAATTCCCCAGGAAAGCCATCTGCTCCTGGGGTTTTATTCTCTGGGATGTTTTTGATTGCTGTTTCAATCTCTTTCCTTGTGATTGGTCTATTCAAATTGTCTGCTTCTTCTTGAGTGAGCTTTGGGAGATTGTAGGAGTCCAAGAATTTATCCATTTCCTCTAGGTTTTCCATTTTGTTGGCATATAGTTTTTCGTAGTATTCTCTTCTAATCCGTCGTATTTCTGCAGAGTCTATTGTTATTTCTCTTCTTTCATTTCTGATTTTGTTTATTTGAGCTTTTGCTCTTTTTTTCTTTGTAAGTCTGGCGAGGGGTTTGTCAATTTTATTTATCTTCTCAAAGAACAAGCTCTTTGTTTCATTGATCCTTTCTACTGCCTTTTTCATTTCAATAGCATTTATTTCTGCTCTGATTTTTATTATTTCTCTCCTTCTGCTGACTTTGGGCTTTATTTGTTCTTCTTTCTCTAATTCAGTTAGGTGTAGTTTAAGATTGCTTATTTGGGATTTTTCTTGTTTGTTAATATGTGCCTGCATTGCAATGAATTTTCCTCTTAATACAGCTCTTGCTGTATCCCATATGAGTTGGTATGGCATGCTATCATTTTCATTTGTCTCCAGGTATTTTTTGATTTCTTCTGTAATTTCTTCAATGATCCATTGCTTGTTCTGTAGTGTATTGTTTAGTCTCCACATCCTTGTGCCTTTCTCACCTTTTTTCTTGTAATTCATTTCTAGCCTTATAGCATTATGATTGGAGAAGATGCTTGTTATTATTTCAATTTTTTTAAATTTGTAGAGGCTTGCCTTGTTTCCCAACATATGGTCTATCCTTGATAATGTTCCATGTGCACTTGAGAAAAATGTGTATTCTGCTTTTTTATGATGAAGTGATCTATATATGTCTATTAAGTCCAATTGTTTTAGTTTTTCATTTCGCTCCACTATTTCCTTGTTGATTTTCTGTCTGGATGATCTATCCATTGATGTGAGTGGGATGTTGAGGTCTCCTACTATTATTGTGTTGTTTTTAACATCTTCCTTTAGGTCTGTTAATAGTTGCTTTATGAACTTTGGTGCTCCTATGTTGGG
>NW_025795856.1:0-2735 GCF_021613505.1 Equus quagga
CCCAACATAGGAGCACCAAAGTTCATAAAGCAACTATTAACAGACCTAAAGGAAGATGTTAAAAACAACACAATAATAGTAGGAGACCTCAACATCCCACTCACATCAATGGATAGATCATCCAGACAGAAAATCAACAAGGAAATAGTGGAGCGAAATGAAAAACTAAAACAATTGGACTTAATAGACATATATAGATCACTTCATCATAAAAAAGCAGAATACACATTTTTCTCAAGTGCACATGGAACATTATCAAGGATAGACCATATGTTGGGAAACAAGGCAAGCCTCTACAAATTTAAAAAAATTGAAATAATAACAAGCATCTTCTCCAATCATAATGCTATAAGGCTAGAAATGAATTACAAGAAAAAAGGTGAGAAAGGCACAAGGATGTGGAGACTAAACAATACACTACAGAACAAGCAATGGATCATTGAAGAAATTACAGAAGAAATCAAAAAATACCTGGAGACAAATGAAAATGATAGCATGCCATACCAACTCATATGGGATACAGCAAGAGCTGTATTAAGAGGAAAATTCATTGCAATGCAGGCACATATTAACAAACAAGAAAAATCCCAAATAAGCAATCTTAAACTACACCTAACTGAATTAGAGAAAGAAGAACAAATAAAGCCCAAAGTCAGCAGAAGGAGAGAAATAATAAAAATCAGAGCAGAAATAAATGCTATTGAAATGAAAAAGGCAGTAGAAAGGATCAATGAAACAAAGAGCTTGTTCTTTGAGAAGATAAATAAAATTGACAAACCCCTCGCCAGACTTACAAAGAAAAAAAGAGCAAAAGCTCAAATAAACAAAATCAGAAATGAAAGAAGAGAAATAACAATAGACTCTGCAGAAATACGACGGATTAGAAGAGAATACTACGAAAAACTATATGCCAACAAAATGGAAAACCTAGAGGAAATGGATAAATTCTTGGACTCCTACAATCTCCCAAAGCTCACTCAAGAAGAAGCAGACAATTTGAATAGACCAATCACAAGGAAAGAGATTGAAACAGCAATCAAAAACATCCCAGAGAATAAAACCCCAGGAGCAGATGGCTTTCCTGGGGAATTCTACCAAACTTTCAGAGACAATTTAACACCTATCCTTTTCAAGCTATTCCAAAAAACTAGGGAAGATGGAACACTTCCTAACACATTCTACGAGGCCAACATCACGCTGATACCAAAGCCTGACAAGGGCACCACGAAAAAAGAGAACTACAGGCCAATATCGTGGAAGAACATAGATGCAAAAATTCTAAACAAAATTTTGACAACCAGAATTCAGCAATTCATCAAAAGGATCATACATCATGATCAGGTGGGATTCATACCAGGGACACAGGGATGGTTCAACATCCGCAAATCAATCAACGTGATACACCACATCAACAAACTGAGGAATAAAAACCACGTGGTCATCTCCATAGATGCAGAGAAAGCATTTGACAAGATCCAACAGCCATTTATGATAAAAACTCTGAACAAAATGGGGATAGAAGGGAACTACCTCAACATAATAAAGGCCATATATGACAAACCCACAGCCAACATCATACTCAATCGGCAAAAACTGAGTGCCATCCCCCTGAAAACAGGAACGAGACAAGGATTCCCTCTATCACCACTCTTATTTAACATAGTTCTGGAGGTCCTGGCCAGAGCAATCAGGCAAGAAAAAGGAATAAAAGGAATCCAAATAGGGAGGGAAGAAGTGAAACTCTCGCTGTTTGCAGACGACATGATCTTATACATAGAAAACCCCAAAGAATCCATTGGAAAACTCTTAGAAGTAATCAACAACTACAGCAAAGTTGCAGGGTATAAATCCAATTTGTATAAATCAGTAGCATTTCTATACTCTAATAACGAACTAACAGACAAAGAACTCAAGAACGCAATACCATTCACAGTCGCAACAAAAAGAATAAAATACCTTGGGGTGAATTTAACTAAGGAAGTGAAAGACTCATACAATGAAAATGACAAGGCTTTTCTGAAAGAAATGGATGACGACATAAAGAGATGGAAAGACATTCCACATACGTGGATTGGAAGAATAAACATATTTTAAATGTCCATACTACCTAAAGCAATCTACAGATTCAATGACATCCCAATCAGAATCCCAATGACATTCTTTACAGAATTAGAACAAAGAATCCTAAAATTCATATGGGGCAACAAAAGACCCCGAATTGCTAAAGCAATCCTGAGAAAAAAGAACAAAACGGGAGGCATCACAATCCCTGACTTCAAAACATACTACAAAGCTACAGTAATCAAAACAGCATGGTACTGGTACAAAAACAGGTGCGCAGATCAATGGAACAGAATTGAAAGCCCAGAAATAAAACCACACATCTGTGGACAGCTTATCTTCGACAAAGGAGCTGAGGGCATACAGTGGAGAAAAGAAAGTCTCTTCAACAAATGGTGCTGGGAAAACTGGACAGCCACAAGCAAAAGAGTGAAAATTGACCATTCACCAAAATAAACTCAAAATGGATCAAAGACCTAGAGGTGAGACCTGTAACCATAAGGCTTCTAGAAGAAAATGTAGGCAGTACACTCTTTGACATGAGTATTAAAAGGATCTTTTCAGACACCATGTCTTCTCAGACAAGGGAAACAATAGAAAGAATAAACAAATTGGACTTCATCAGACTAAAGAGCTTCTTCAAGGCAAAGGAAAACAGGATTGAAACAAAAAAA
>NW_025795857.1:0-6084 GCF_021613505.1 Equus quagga
TAAAGAGCTTCTTCAAGGCAAAGGAAAACAGGATTGAAACAAAAAAACAACCCACTAACTGGGAAAAAATATTTGCAAGTAATACATCTGACAAAGGCTTAATATCCATAATATATAAAGAACTTTCACAACTCAACAACAAAAAATCAAACAACCCAATCAGAAAATGGGCAGGAGACATGAACAGACATTTCTCCAAAGAAGATATACAGATGGCCAATAGGCACATGAAAAGATGTTCATCATGACTGATCATCAGGGAAATGCAAATCAAAACTACACTAAGATATCACCTTACACCCATTAGAATGACAAAAATAACAACAAAAAAATATAGTAACAAATGTTGGAGAGGTTGTGAAGAAAAAGGAACCCTCACACACTGCTGTTGGGAATGCAAACTGATGCAGCCACTATGGAAAACAGTATGGAGATTCTTCAAAAAATTAAAAATAGAAATACCATATGACCCAGCCATCCCACTACTGGGTATCTATCCAAAGAAGCTGAAATCAGCAATTCCAAAAGTCCCATTCACCTCTATGTTCATTGCAGCATTATTTACAATAGCCAAGATGTGGAAGCAACCTAAGTGCCCATCAACTGATGAGTGCATAATGATGTGGTATATATATAGAATGGAATACTACTCAGCCATAGAAAAGAACAAAATCATCCCATTTGCAACAACATGGATGGAGCTTGAGGGAATTTTGTTAAGTGAAATAAGCCAGATAGAGAAGGACAATCTCTGTATGACTCCACTTATATGAGGAACTTAAACATGGGGACAAAGAGAACAGATTAGTGGCTACCAGGGCAAAGGTGGGGTGGGAGGTGGGCACAAAGGGTGAAGGGATGCACCCACAACACCACTGACAGACAATAATGTACAACTGAAATTTCACAAGATTGTAACCTATCATTAACTCGATAAAAAATTTAAAAAGGAATAATATAGCCCACCGAAATCTCTTACAATCATATCTATTCTTTAACGTACATTTTTCACACTGGTGTCAGTCAGGGTTCCCCAGAGAAACAGAACCAGCAGGAGAGAATGATATTTTGAGGGATGGGCTCCTGTGATTGGGGGGGCTCGCAAGTCTGAGACCTGAAGGGCAAGCTGCAGGCAGGACACTGAAGGGAGAGTTGATGCTGCGGTCTGGAATCTGATTCCCACAGCAGCAGGCTGGAAGTTCAGGCAGTGTTTCCAGGTCACAGTCTTCGGGAGGATGCCTTCTACTTCAGGGAACTTCAGCCTTTGCTCTTAAGGCCTTCAACTAATGGGATGAGGCCCAGCCACATTATGGGGATTAATCTGCTATACTCAGTGTCTACCGATTCAAGTGTTAATCATAGCTAAAAACTGCCTCGCCAGAAACGTCTTGACTGGTGTTTGACCAAACAACTGGGCGTCATAGCTAGCCAAGTGGACACATACAATTAACCATCACAGGACTGGAAACTGGGTGGTCAGTGATCAGCCTTGTTTAAGCCACTGTGGGAAAATGGAGAGAAAGCCTAGAGCGTTCCCTGTCTTCAAGAAAAGCAAACTGTAGAGACAGACTGGTACTAAGTACTTGTGAAATAACTATGGAATAATTTAAAATGAGAGAATTAAAGCTTCAATGCTGAAGTATGGAGCACAGGGATGAGCAGCAAGTGAGAAGGGCCTGGAAGGGGGCTCAGGCTAAGGCGTAGGCAGGTTCTTCCAGAGGAACTCAACCAACTCTTTCATCTTCCCAGTCTTCTTACTTTTCGGGAGTTTTGAAACCAACAACAAAACCAGCCCTCAGTAAGTGTCATCATGCCCTACTAAATGACCATCCTCAGTTATTAACCCCAGCAGATTTACAACTATAAAGGGCTACAGCATTGAAAGCTTGGTTTATAGTCTCCTTATTGTTTTAATTATTTAAATATGTGGGAAACTTTTGTTTGCCTTTAATGTAAAAGCCACAGATTTCAATTTTTTAAATTCAGTAGTTTTTAGTCTACAAAAGTTTTCAGACCTTTGAAGCTTTGTTATGGGCCTATGTTATTTTATGACTTTACCGTGGTTTTTTGATTGAAAATCCAAGCATAGTTTTAAAAGAGAATCTAATCACTCTATCCAATTACTAAAAAAGTTTGAGTACTGACATTATTTCATTTAACAACTTTTAAAAATAATGACTTCCAGATGGACAGGAAGTTGCCATTAGAACAGCTGGAGTTGAAAGAAGCTTATGTCATTAAAGAAGCTCTTTTAAAAATCTCAGCTAAGTCTATGTTAATTTTCCAAATTGCATTTGTAAACTCAATCTTAAAATATCAGAGGGGCCAGCCCCTGTGGCCGAGTGGTTAAGTTCATGTGCTCTGCTTTGGCGGCCTAGGGTTTCCCTGGATTGAATCCTGGGCATGGACATGGCACCGCTCATCAGGCCATGCTGAGGTGCCACATGCCACAACCAGAAGGACCTACAACTAAAAATATACAACTGTGTACTGGAGAGCTTTGGGGAGAAGAAGGAAAAATAAAATCTTTTTAAAAAACACAACAAATCAGAAAAATTTTGAGTCCCAGGCCTTTTGTTGTTGTTGTTAACATTAATAGCTTTTCCACAAGAGAAATAGAATTTTTTGTCTCTACAGGAGACATCAAAGCCTCATTAAAATCTGCAGCTACTTAACATGAGTCAGTGGGGCTCACTGAGAAGCCTTCTTACAGTATATGCTGCATGTGCAAACAGAATAAAGCTGTGCCCTACTCAGTGCCTGGCATGTATTATTAGTATTTATGCATGTAACAATCATTTATTACATGCCTACTAGGTGCTGAGCTCTACACGAATGTTTGTGGAACCGAAACAAGTTAATCAGATGAGCTAAGACCAGGTGAACATGTGAAGTTCTGCAGGGGACCCCGAGATGTCTCAGAGGGCAGTGGGGAAGGACCGCTACAGGGCGCTCAGTCGAGTGGCAGGCCTAGAAGTCACAGCGGCCAGGTTCCACTGACTCAGAGAGTGGCATCTGTGAGATACTGAGGCTGCATTTGACACTTTAATAATATTCTCCTTCTTGAAACTCTCCCCTCAGTTTCTCTGATGCAGTTTTTCCCTGGTTCTGGTTTCTTTCTCTGCCACTCCATGTCAAGACTAGGCCAGGTGTCCTTGGAGAGACCTCTCTTCCTCTCACTCCACACACTCTCCCAGGGTTCAGTCATTCATCCATCACTTCAGCATCCTCTAATGGCAGGTTGATGACTCTCAAGTCCCCACTGAAGCTCAGACCTCTCCTCTGCAACGCCAGTCCAGTGCAGCTGGGTATCTCTCAGGCGTCTCCTAAGTGTCTCAAAGACATCCCAAATGCACCATGTCCAAGGCAGAACTCATCATCACCCTCCCCTACTCTCCCACCAGCTGCCAACATTCCCCTCCCCACCCACCTACAACGGTACCATGGTCTATCCAGCCCTAAGAGTCCCTCCACTGACTCCTCCTGCCCTATTGCAGCCCAGCACCACATAAATCTAGTCAGCCACCTAGGAGTCCTTCAAGTCTACCTCCTAAATATTTCTTGAACCTGTCTAAACCTTTCTATCCCATGCCTTGGTTCAGGACCTCACCATTCCCTGTCTGGGTTACTTCCATTGCCTGACACTGTTCTTCCTAATTCCAGTTGTAACCCCTTACAATTAGGCCTCTACACGAAAGGATCATTCTAAAACGTAATTGCTTTCAGTGCTTCCCTATCACTGTCAGGATTAAGTCCTAAAAAGAAAAATAGAGACTTGGGAGGAGGTGGAGCAAAATGGCAGGGTGAGCTGACCCGGGACTCTCTCCCCTCCAAACTACAACAAAGGATTGGAAAAAACTGAATTTCAGCTAATAAACCTAATGCCAGACCATCGGAGACCTACAGCACCAAAAAGATGGAGGACAGAGAGGCTGCAGCCAGCCTCAGAGGAGCTGGAACCTGGTAGGAGAGAACTTCGCTCCCTCCCCTAGAGTCTGGGATTGCTCCCGTGAGTGAGGGAAGGAGTGGGGGAGGGACCACGCAACCAGGGGATTGTCCAGGACTCCCGCCGCTGGTTCAGTGGAAACCCGCTGACAGGGGAAAGCTTCTGTGCCCAGGGACCCCATAAAGCCAGTGACCCGCGAGACCAGAGAACAGAGCTGATCTGAGTCCAGATTGGCACGAGAGAGAAACCACTCCTTCCCCGCAGCAAACCAGGCTGGGCGCTGCCATCTTGCCTGAAGGCGGAGAGCTCAGAACACGTGGCTCTTGACGCCCCCATCTAGTGGCGACAGGCTGCAACTGCAACCGAATTCTACCATCATGCGCAAAACTGCTCCTCTACCATCCAGCAATTTATAAGAGCTCCAGACCAGAAGGAAAACAATAAAAACACAGAATTAAGTCCTGAGGACTTGGAAACTAAGTGAAAATGAGTTCAGAGCAGCTATAATCAAAAAACTCAATGAGGTAGAGAGAAAGATAGAGAAGCAAGCCAACGAGTTCTGGAGTTACTTCACAAAAGAGATTGAAATTATAAAGAAGAATCAAACAGAATTACTAGAGATGAAAAACACAATGGACCAGATAAAACAGAATATGGATTCCCTGAATGCCTGTGTAGACACCATAGAGGAGCAAATTAGCATACTCGAAGATAGACAGGCTGAATGGCTCCAGGCAGACGAAGAAAGAGAACTAAGAATTTTAAAAAATGAGGAAAACCTCCAAGAGATACAGATTCAATGAGGAGAAAGAATTTAAGGATCATAGGAATTCCCAAGAACGTGCAAAAGGAAAATGGAGCAGAAAGTGTGCTTAATGAAATTATAGAAGAGAACTTCCCAAATCTAGGGATTGAGGGAGAAATGTGTGTAGAAGAAGCTTTCAGATCTCCTAGATTTGTCAATGTAAAAAGACCTACTGCAAGGCATATAGTAGTAAAAATGGCAAAATGAAAGACAAAGAAAGAATACTCAGGGCAGCAAGGCAGAAGAAAATAACCTACAAAGGAACCCCTATCAGACTTTCAGGGGATTTCTCTACAGAAACCTTACAAGCTAGGAGAGAATGGAGTGACATATTCAAAACTTTAAAAGATAAAAATCTTCAGCCAAGAATACCCTATCCAGCAAGAATATCCTTCAGATATGAGGGAGAAGTTAAATCTTTTCCAGACAAACAAAAGTTAAGGGAATTTGTAACCAAAAGTCCTCCACTACAAGAAATCCTCAAGAAGGCTCTCATACCTGAAAAAAGATAAAAGGGAGAAAGGGGTCACAAATCACAGAGTAAGGAAACAGATAGATAGAACAGAATAGGATAGCAAATATTCAACTATAGCATTAGGATAAAGGTAAGGAAACTACCAAAGCAAAGATGATCTTATCACTCTAACTACAAACTCATAACACGAGTTGGAATAAGAAATGAAAACAATAATTTAGGAGGGGAAGAGCAAAGGGACTAAATCAGTCTAGGCCAAGTAAGTAAGAGACCACCAGAGAATAGACTATATCATACCTGAGATTCTAAATACAAACTTCAGGGTAGCCACTAAACTAAAAATCAGAACAGAGCCACAAAACGTAAATAAGGAAAAATCTAAGAAACCCAGCATAAGAAATTGCAGAAGTCAATGGGTAGGCTAAAGCACGCAGGATGAGAAACAAAGGTAATGCAGGAAATCCAGATAACAAGCGACAGATTGACAGCATTAAGTCCACATGCATCAATAATCACCCTCAATGTAAACAGATTGAACACTCCAATAAAAAGACACAGAGTGGCAAAATGGATTAAAGAACAAGACCCAACAATTTGTTGCCTCCAGGAAACACACCTCAGCCCCAAGGACAAAGACAGGCTCAGAGTGAAGGGGTGAAGGACAATACTTCAAGCTAATAGCAAGCAAAAGAAAGCAGGTGTTGCAATTCTTTTATGAGACAAAATGGATTTCAAAACAAGGCAGGTAAAGAGAGACACAGAGGGACGATATATAATGATCAAAGGGACACTTCATCAAGAAGAAATAACACTTATAAATATCTTTGCACCCAACATAGGAGCACCAAAGTTCATAAA
>NW_025795858.1:0-9016 GCF_021613505.1 Equus quagga
ACCGATGAAGAAGTACATGGGTGTGGATAGTCCAGAATCTGCTTGAATGAGGACAATGACGAACAAGTTCCCTGCCATAGTGAGGAGATAGATACACAGGGTCCCCGAAAATGCAAGAAGTCGCAGAGTTCCAGTGGCAGTGAAACCAACAAGGATGAAACTCTGGATCCACGTGTGGTTGACATGATCCATGATTCCTAGGAATGAAAGGTAGAGACAGAAAGTTAACTACTTCAAGATTCTTCTCGAGAAATTTCCCCAGAGCCAGAAGTATAGAACATATGCACCTAAAAATATCTTACACATTATCAAACCAACTTCCCTCACTTTCCAAAAGAGGAACTGAAGACCAGAAAGCAGAAGTTATTTGCATAATATCACAGTCTGCTGATGACAAAGTCAGAGTGGAGTCCATGTTTCCTGCTTCACAGCCCAGCACTTTTCCAGTTGTATAGAATGTGACACCAGAGTCTCAGGCCCGAGGATTTTCTCCCACGTGCCCCACTGGGCAACAGAAGAGATAGGAAAATTTTCACACTCATCTTCTTACAGTTAAAATGAAATTTCCTACAATTCTTTAAAGCATCCACCTGTACCATACACCCTACATCCAACAATCAGTTGTACTAAACTGTGGGAAAGGAGACATATACTTTCTAAAATGTGATTGCTAAGTCTCCTTTGTGGAACCTCTCTAGAATTCAAGAATGTTCTCAGTAAGGGCTGTAGGAGGAAAAGATGGGAGAAAAAAGAAGTGTAAATACTGGTGCATTTTAAGGAAGGACTCCCAAAGGGAATTATGTACCAGAATGTCTTTAGGGGTTGTGTGTGAATTGATGAAGTCAGGACCCTATGATGTCAGTCTAAAGGGCTGTAGAACAAGACAAAACACAGTCTCTTTGGGAATTGGCTTTCTAAACTTGCTCTACCACTAACTCAAAATGACGTTGAACCTGGCAATTTCTCCTTTCCTTACCACAACCTTCTCTTCTCTAAACTGAAGAAATTTAAATAGATGCCTCATAAAGTTACACACAGCCCTGGTAGTCTGCGATTCTCTAAAGCCCCTGAAAAATGTCTTTGGGGTGATGGTGGAGATAGATGATGTACACTAATGTCCTAAGAGTTTTCTTCCCACACATGTAATAGGCCTCACCTATGAAAGATCAAAGCCCATTCCTAGTCCTCTCTTCAGCTTCTTTCATCTCTGCTTCACCATCCCTGTCCATTACCTGACTGTTTTGATGATATTAAGACTTGTAGCTTCTTTTTCAATGTTCTTTCTGCCTCCAAAAGACTTCCCTCTTATATTTCACATTTCTGGGAATACTGGCCTCCCAGGTGCTCCTTGCTGTGTGTTCCCTGGGGTTGCTGGGTGTGGTTACCTCTCAGTAGGGGTTCCTATGGGGCAGGAGATTGGGCACAGGAAAGTGAAGCAGCTCAGCTCCATTTCCCAAATGACTCTCAACTCTGCAACCCTGACTGTTGGGCTCTGGAATCCAATCTCAGGGACATTGCCTCCTCGGGCCATGAAATTTTTTGCAAGTTCCATATAGCTTTCTATGGGGAGAGATAATACAACTTGCATACTTTTGTGCACAAATGGAGAATTACATCTTGAGCATCCCAGAAGTGAATTTCATCTTTTAAAAATTCTCCTTACAGGGAAATTTCTCATCCAACTTTTCTTTCCGATCACAACTAACCTCATTACCTTATGGGCACAATCAACTCAGGCACCACTATCAATTCTGGGCTGAACATCTCTACCTTCATTAGCCTCACTACTATCTCTACCTTCATTATGTCCTCTATCATTTATTCATTGATTTACTCGTTGTTTATTGAATACCTAATATACTGTTCTAAGTGCATTGTTCTCAGTCTCTGTTACCAGTATTGTTGCCATTACTTATATCACCACCACTATAATCATTTCCCAGGACTTCCTCATGAGGCTTATCCACTTTTTCGTAATCACTTTTATTTATATCCATCAAAAGCCCTGAGATTATCTTTATATCAAAAGCCCTGAGATTAGCATCTGAGCTCTGACCTCAGCTGGGAACTATCTGTGAGCATGTGCTTGGATGAATATGGAATCTAGAAAAATAATAGAATAAAAGCATTTATTATCGGAAGTAATGCATTTGAATCTTTTATAGATCAAATGTACTTTTTCTCAGAATCAAAGGTAGAGACAAGACGGTTGCTAAATTAAATGTAATATAAAGTGGTGACTGTAAAATATGAACAAGTGTATCAACACTAAAATGAAGGAAATTATTGGACGTTCTGACATCCCATTGGAGAAACTTCCTACAGGGACTGGAGATGTTGGAGCAAAAGGAAAAGAAGATATTTGCTTCTGAGAGTGCTAATGTAACTTCAGAATTGGAAAAGTCTCTTTGAGGAAAGAAAAGCAAACAAAAACTCAAGTATTTGGACAGAGAGCCTGGTTTATTCTCAAGCAGTATTGAGCCTACATCCTTCTTCATCTGAAATACCTGACCTTTGTCTAGGATGAATAGTTGTCACTGCTCTTTGACTAAATTACTGCGTCCTTCACAGTCCCAAACACCAAGACTCTTCGTTTTCTCCTTATTTCATGGATGTGTATAGATTAGCCATCTGTCTAGATTCTTCAGATGAATGGTTGTGCTGGACTCAGAGTGGCCACTTTAATACTTATTTTTGGTTCTGTATATCTGCACACCACGTTGGTATTCCTACATTCTCCTTTTACGAGCCAGACTCTGAAAGTCTTGCCAAATACTAAAATAATGTAATAAATATGGGAAATCACAGTCATTCATTCATTCCTTCATTTAATACATCTTTTAAACATCTTTTATGCCCAGGTCTTATTCTGGGAACTGGGGAAAATAAGATGCACAAAACACAGTTCTTTTCCCTTGTCCTTCAGGATTTTTCTGTGACATGGTGGATGCACTCTGGAGTATCATAAGCCCTGAGATATCAAATAAAAGGCACCAGTCAGCAGACAGTATTGTGGTAACCCACCAGCTCATCTGCAAGAAGAATGTGGCCATGACTGGAAGAAGAGTCCCAAAAGATAGCTATTGCAGCCAAATGATTCGAGGCCATCTATGAGAAGAAAAAAGCTGATTGTCTTAATCCAAATGCAACATCATAGAGGAAAAAGTTGAAGTTTAGATTTGAAACCATCTGAATAACTCCACTAAAGCAGGAGTAAGTTAGGAAAAATCAAGGAGGATCTGGAGTAATAGCCTACTTGTGTGTGTTCATTGTTCTCTTACAGACTTTAGTTTCCTGGTTATATGGATGCTTCAAGCTATCTTAAGTAAAGAGTAGACAGGAACATAAAGAGAGTTCACAGAGGGCCCCAATTCAAAGTTTGGAGACTAGAGGAACTCATGGCAGGAATGACCATGATAAGGACATATTTCTGCCCTTTCTAAGAAACCAATTCATGTGATCTGATACCCTCTGTTGATTTTCCAGCAGACATCATGCAAATTGCTGACTCAAATAAAAGTAATCCCTAACAATACTCCCTTATCCAAACTGTGTAATTGGAATTTTAATAAATGGACTAAAGTAATGCTCAAAATTGTGCAGTTTTACTGATTTATGGGCAATGGCCAATTAAGAGGGGTTTTAGGTCATTGTGTAAAAAGCTCGCTAGTAGAAAATGTGAGAACTCCCACAAACACAAGATGTCTAGATAAACTTGTGTGGCTTCCCATCATCTCAAGTTCTAATCCTCAAAGTCATTCAAAATCTTCAAGGAAGTGTTCCCGCCAGGTTGATACCCTAATAATTCAGTCTAGAAGATGGTCAGAAGTCTCCTAAGGAGAAGCACGAGAGCAAGAAGAAGAGCAACCACACTAAGAAATAGCAGCCATGTTCTTTAAAGTCATATTAGGCCCAAGGATAAAGGCATAGGTGTAAGGTCTGTAGTCCCAGAAAAGCAAATAGAAGGGGACAGTGTGTTGGGCATACTCAAATGAAAAGTCTTTGTCCATCTCCTTATCTCTAAGGACCAGAACAACATCTTTCAGTGTGGGAGCCTGAGCTGACCAAGACGATTTATGCATTCACCTAGTCATCATCCAACTAAACAATACACTTCCCTAGTTTTCCTTTGCAAGAAAATCAGTTTTTTGCTCATCCATAGTTGTCATCTGGGAGTGTGACCAGGACGATAATTCATTCAAGTTATATTTTAACTCTTAGCTAGATCTTGCACTATTTCTGAACTCTGTTTTTATTTTATTTTTTTTAATCAAGTCACCCAATTCCATAAATGCTATTAAAGATCTTCTTCTCCTAAGGTAAAATCTGTGCATTAGCTTCCTATTGCTGCTATAACAACTTAGGACAAACTTGGTGGCTTAAAACAGGAGATATTTATTGTCCCACAGTTATGGAAGCCAGAAGTCCAAAATCAGTATCACTGTTGGGAAGTGGGAGTAGCAGGACTTCTCTACGTAAATACTCCTGGATTGCTTTGATTTTTGAAACATTTAGTTGTATTATTTGTTGAAGCAAAGAAGTCACATTTAAAAAAAAAGTGTTAGTTCAGTGTTATGCTGTGGTCGTATGTCCTTGTTTGCCCCAACTCTGGGTTAATATATCTGATGTCCTAGAGTAGTTATTAACAGTACCTCCTTTTGCTCACTAACGCATTTGAGCTTAGGCAACAACTGTATAAACACTTTATATGATGGAATATTAGTCTTAATGCTAGTGTTGATGCCAATAAGCCATAACCAATCTATAAACCATACTTGGGGTGAGTTTATTATGAACCAGATTTGAGGACCACATAGCCTGGGAGAGTCCTTCCACAAAGGAATGGAGCACTCCAAAGAAGTGAGGGCGTAGAGAGTGGTTCTATACAGTCAAAGAGCACGTATCACATATGATTGAAATGTCTCTTTTGCAATAGTCAAGAGATTGCCCTGTTGGCACAGTGATTGATGGACACAGCAGGTAGCAGGTCTGTTGTCTCTAGCTGGGTAGTCACAGCTGAGCACAGCAATCAATTCCTAGTCTAGGGAGAGATGCTTATCATTAAGGAAATGCCAAAGTGGGGGAAGCTGCACCTTTATCTTAAGGGCATTTGTTCTTGTCTTTGGGACAAAACAAATGCTTACAGCAGATATACAATGCATGCTCAACTGCCACATCAAGCCCTTTTGGAAAAAACAAAATGAGGCCAAATTAGTTTTATACCAATAGCTTCCTCATATACTCCAATATATCCTGTTGCTTGACATTTGTTTATCACTAGTACTGAGCAACTGGTCTGATTAGTGGATTTTAGTCCTGGCTTGTTCTCATTGTCTCTCCTACTAGAGGCGTTATCTAGATATCACCAGGGAAGAAGCGGCCAAAAGTTGAGTCTTACCTTGGACACTTACACCAATACGTCACGCACTAAGGCATTGATTTTCATTTTTGTCACACCATAGCACATATAAAAAGTGATAATGTTTGTAGAGAACCCACAGGTGATCAGAAAGGCTGCTTACTGCCAGAGGCAATCAGTCCAGGGACTCCAGTTTCCTCAAGCCTTATACGACCATTTAAAGGGCATGTGTTAGGGGTGAGGAATCAGTTACTCAGCACCACTGTTATTTTTATCAGTTGGGAAATTCTGCACGAAGGATGATATAAACATTATATTCTAAAAGGAAGGAGGTTGCAAGAGAGGAAAGATTGTAAAATGAAAGGCAAGAGAGTTTGGAGCTATGAATAGATCTAAGAAAAATACTATATCCTGATGGAGTTATAGGAGGGGCACTTAATCTGTGTCACACTCATTTAACTCTTGAGTTCATTCATTCATTTGCTCACTAATGAATAAATCAATGGTGCTGCCTTGAGTTGTTAATTATTGCTATCTCTAAAACAGGATTGAAAGCCCTCAGGCTCTCTGCACAGTATAGACCCACAGAGATGGGACCCACAGGGTTATTGATTAATGGGACCCAAGCCGTTGCAAGGGCAAGCAGTTTCAGCCAGTCTTTTGTGCTGCCACCAGAGGGAGCATAGGAGTTTCCGATGTGCCTGCAATGACTTGCAAAAAGAGCCATCTCAAGAAAGGTGTCCAAGAGGAGTGAAAAGATCAGAGCTCAAAAACAATAGACATAGCAGGCCAGGGGAACAGAGTATTGCACCCTGCATTTAGGGAAGCAGCATAGATTTGGTGAAAACAGGACGTACTGTTCAGGTAATGCAAGTTGACTTTGGACACTTAGGTCAAAAGGAGATGCTTCACTTGGATGCTACCAATTCTTTTCTTTTTTTTTTTTTTTTTGAAGATTGACACTGAGCTAACATCTGTTGCCAATCTTCCTCTTTTTTTTTTCCCTCCACAAAGCTCCAGTACATAACTGTATATCCTAGTTGTAAGTCCTTCTAGTTCTTCTGTGTGAGATGCTGCCACAGCATGACTTGATGAGCAATGTGTACATCCATGCCCAGGATGACGAACCTGCAAACCCCGGGCCACCGAAGTGAAGTGCAGGACCTTAACTGCTACACCACCAGGAGGGCCCCTGGATGCTGCCAATTCTTCTGACTTCACACATAATGAAAATTTGAGATGCGTGTTGAAACTAAACATTCTCAAGGAAAGAAATTCCCACTGCTGAAATGTAGGTGGAAAATCTTTGAAGCAATAATGATTAATATCTATGTACTGCCTAAAGTTTCATTATTGTCCTCATTTTCCAGATCAGCAAACTGAGGCACAAGGAAGGTAAGTGCATTACCCAAGGTCACACTGCAAGTATAGGGTAGAATTAATGTTCGAACCCAAGCAGACAGGCCTCAGAGTCCATGCTCTGACCACTATATTGCCCTGCCTCTGGAATAATAAGGCTAATGTATGTATTGAACACTTGTCATGTGTTATTTTACTTAATCTTTAAAACTCTTTGTTACATAATTTTTTTAAAGGAAGACAAAATTGAAGTCAAGAGAGAAATTACTTTCGTTTTTGTCTAGGATCGCAAAGCCAAAAAGTGACAAAACTTGGATTTGGATCCCCTTCCACTCTCTGTTCTGGATATTCAGATCTTGCCGCCTGGGGCCTAGTTCAGATCCTGTTTTCTTTAAGAAGTGTTGCAATCATAGAATGAAAACTCCCTAAGCAGGAAGGAATGTGAGCAGTCCTCTGCTCCAGGCTCTCACTCAGCACAGAAAGAATGAGACTGAGGAAGTCTTGCCAATGTTATCAGCCTGCCAGAGTGGATCTGGAGATGAATCCATGTCTCTTTACAGCAAGTCCAGGATCTTTCGAATTTCATCATGTAAATATTGGGATGATTCTTCCTTCTTCAGAGGAAAATTATGAAGATTAAATTAAAAGTACATTTAAAAGCAGCTGTCACTGTTTCTGACATAGGGCAGACATACTAAAAAAATTGGTTTGACTTTTCAGCAGTTACTTATATAAGAATGAAAAACAGAATATTTAAAACCCATAGAATGGCCTAGTGTCTGCCAAGATTTTGGTCCGATCTTTCTCACTAATTTTCTCACATCCTTTTGCTGGTATTTGACCCTCAATTCACACATCACTAAAGTATGAAAGTTGAACCTGAGCAATGATTTTCAAAAGTTGCCCAGCAGAGAAAGTGGTGTGGGAGCTAGAGGAGAAAAGAGGCAATAGAATGTGGTCAGAGCTTCAGGTCCCTATTTCTATTTCAATCTGTTTTCTACTTTGTACTAGTGTGCTTTATATACAAGACTTGCAAAGCTTTTTCTTCCTTTGCTGCTTGGTTAAAAAAATATATATTTATTTATTTATTCTTATTTAATACAGCTCCAGATGATTTCAAAGGTGTATTCCATGATATTAGAAGAGAACTCAGACAACACCTTCATCCAATACTTTGCTCTTTCCCCATTAGAGAGTAAATTATTATCTCTAGCTTCCAGCCTCCTGCCCGGTGGAACTGTTCTCTCCTCCCCTGAGCTACCTTTGATCATATGATAACCCCAGATCACTGGATTCCACTATACTAAGCTTTCTGCCCACGGCTCACTGTTTCACATCTGAAACCTAGGCAAGTTAGAATTTTAGTCTCTTTTTTCCAAACATGTTTTTCACCTTTTCAATCCTTCTCTGGAAATCCTATCTTGACAAAAGCCCCCACTCTCACCTTTAGTTTTTCTTCTTTGTCTCAGTATTACACTGTCTCTCTAAGTTATAAGTTCAGCAAAACCATTTGTGCTGTGTCTCTGTTATTTTCCTGCTTTGTCACATTTCTCTCCCCTTTGGATTGGGGTGAAATCAAAGACATATCTCCTTTCTCTGTACATATTCAAACTCTGATTAATCCAGGACCATCTCTTCCTGAGTAAGTGTTTGCAGCATGTTTGACAAATGAGTTGACTGATTATTTCACTGGCATTTACTTTAACTCTGACCAGATGATCAACTAACCAACTGGCTGATTCCTGCAGTTACCGGGAAGCTGGGCTATGACAATAAAGATTGTCAGCATTCCTTCAAAATAGTCCTGATCCTGACAGTGATCCTCTTCATGGCCTCCTTCACCTCCCTGTTGCGAAGGGTATAGATGATAGGATTGAGGAAAGGAGTAAGAAGGGCATATACCAAAGCAATATGTTTGTCTGTGCCTTCAGGGCGACTCCTAGGTGGCCCCACATACACTGTGAAGGCAGAAGCGTAAAAGAGTGCCACTACAGTTATGTGGGAGGAACAGGTAGAGAAGGCCTTGGCACGGCTGGCAGCTGAGGGCAGCTCCAGCACGGCTCTCAGGATACCCCCATAGAGTCCTAAAATGAGCACAAAGTTGCACCCAGTGGCCACACCAATTATTGCCCCATGGACCTGAGTATGCCAGCTTGTGTCCACACACGCCAATCGCATTAGTGGGGCCAGGTCACAAAAGTAATGAGCCACCTCTTTTAAACAGAAGGGCAGAGTGACTGTGAGGCTGGCCGGCACAAGTGCAGCTGAGAAGCCAGCCACCCAAGTGGTCCCTGCTAG
>NW_025795859.1:0-9016 GCF_021613505.1 Equus quagga
CTAGCAGGGACCACTTGGGTGGCTGGCTTCTCAGCTGCACTTGTGCCGGCCAGCCTCACAGTCACTCTGCCCTTCTGTTTAAAAGAGGTGGCTCATTACTTTTGTGACCTGGCCCCACTAATGCGATTGGCGTGTGTGGACACAAGCTGGCATACTCAGGTCCATGGGGCAATAATTGGTGTGGCCACTGGGTGCAACTTTGTGCTCATTTTAGGACTCTATGGGGGTATCCTGAGAGCCGTGCTGGAGCTGCCCTCAGCTGCCAGCCGTGCCAAGGCCTTCTCTACCTGTTCCTCCCACATAACTGTAGTGGCACTCTTTTACGCTTCTGCCTTCACAGTGTATGTGGGGCCACCTAGGAGTCGCCCTGAAGGCACAGACAAACATATTGCTTTGGTATATGCCCTTCTTACTCCTTTCCTCAATCCTATCATCTATACCCTTCGCAACAGGGAGGTGAAGGAGGCCATGAAGAGGATCACTGTCAGGATCAGGACTATTTTGAAGGAATGCTGACAATCTTTATTGTCATAGCCCAGCTTCCCGGTAACTGCAGGAATCAGCCAGTTGGTTAGTTGATCATCTGGTCAGAGTTAAAGTAAATGCCAGTGAAATAATCAGTCAACTCATTTGTCAAACATGCTGCAAACACTTACTCAGGAAGAGATGGTCCTGGATTAATCAGAGTTTGAATATGTACAGAGAAAGGAGATATGTCTTTGATTTCACCCCAATCCAAAGGGGAGAGAAATGTGACAAAGCAGGAAAATAACAGAGACACAGCACAAATGGTTTTGCTGAACTTATAACTTAGAGAGACAGTGTAATACTGAGACAAAGAAGAAAAACTAAAGGTGAGAGTGGGGGCTTTTGTCAAGATAGGATTTCCAGAGAAGGATTGAAAAGGTGAAAAACATGTTTGGAAAAAAGAGACTAAAATTCTAACTTGCCTAGGTTTCAGATGTGAAACAGTGAGCCGTGGGCAGAAAGCTTAGTATAGTGGAATCCAGTGATCTGGGGTTATCATATGATCAAAGGTAGCTCAGGGGAGGAGAGAACAGTTCCACCGGGCAGGAGGCTGGAAGCTAGAGATAATAATTTACTCTCTAATGGGGAAAGAGCAAAGTATTGGATGAAGGTGTTGTCTGAGTTCTCTTCTAATATCATGGAATACACCTTTGAAATCATCTGGAGCTGTATTAAATAAGAATAAATAAATAAATATATATTTTTTTAACCAAGCAGCAAAGGAAGAAAAAGCTTTGCAAGTCTTGTATATAAAGCACACTAGTACAAAGTAGAAAACAGATTGAAATAGAAATAGGGACCTGAAGCTCTGACCACATTCTATTGCCTCTTTTCTCCTCTAGCTCCCACACCACTTTCTCTGCTGGGCAACTTTTGAAAATCATTGCTCAGGTTCAACTTTCATACTTTAGTGATGTGTGAATTGAGGGTCAAATACCAGCAAAAGGATGTGAGAAAATTAGTGAGAAAGATCGGACCAAAATCTTGGCAGACACTAGGCCATTCTATGGGTTTTAAATATTCTGTTTTTCATTCTTATATAAGTAACTGCTGAAAAGTCAAACCAATTTTTTTAGTATGTCTGCCCTATGTCAGAAACAGTGACAGCTGCTTTTAAATGTACTTTTAATTTAATCTTCATAATTTTCCTCTGAAGAAGGAAGAATCATCCCAATATTTACATGATGAAATTCGAAAGATCCTGGACTTGCTGTAAAGAGACATGGATTCATCTCCAGATCCACTCTGGCAGGCTGATAACATTGGCAAGACTTCCTCAGTCTCATTCTTTCTGTGCTGAGTGAGAGCCTGGAGCAGAGGACTGCTCACATTCCTTCCTGCTTAGGGAGTTTTCATTCTATGATTGCAACACTTCTTAAAGAAAACAGGATCTGAACTAGGCCCCAGGCGGCAAGATCTGAATATCCAGAACAGAGAGTGGAAGGGGATCCAAATCCAAGTTTTGTCACTTTTTGGCTTTGCGATCCTAGACAAAAACGAAAGTAATTTCTCTCTTGACTTCAATTTTGTCTTCCTTTAAAAAAATTATGTAACAAAGAGTTTTAAAGATTAAGTAAAATAACACATGACAAGTGTTCAATACATACATTAGCCTTATTATTCCAGAGGCAGGGCAATATAGTGGTCAGAGCATGGACTCTGAGGCCTGTCTGCTTGGGTTCGAACATTAATTCTACCCTATACTTGCAGTGTGACCTTGGGTAATGCACTTACCTTCCTTGTGCCTCAGTTTGCTGATCTGGAAAATGAGGACAATAATGAAACTTTAGGCAGTACATAGATATTAATCATTATTGCTTCAAAGATTTTCCACCTACATTTCAGCAGTGGGAATTTCTTTCCTTGAGAATGTTTAGTTTCAACACGCATCTCAAATTTTCATTATGTGTGAAGTCAGAAGAATTGGCAGCATCCAGGGGCCCTCCTGGTGGTGTAGCAGTTAAGGTCCTGCACTTCACTTCGGTGGCCCGGGGTTTGCAGGTTCGTCATCCTGGGCATGGATGTACACATTGCTCATCAAGTCATGCTGTGGCAGCATCTCACACAGAAGAACTAGAAGGACTTACAACTAGGATATACAGTTATGTACTGGAGCTTTGTGGAGGGAAAAAAAAAAGAGGAAGATTGGCAACAGATGTTAGCTCAGTGTCAATCTTCAAAAAAAAAAAAAAAAAGAAAAGAATTGGTAGCATCCAAGTGAAGCATCTCCTTTTGACCTAAGTGTCCAAAGTCAACTTGCATTACCTGAACAGTACGTCCTGTTTTCACCAAATCTATGCTGCTTCCCTAAATGCAGGGTGCAATACTCTGTTCCCCTGGCCTGCTATGTCTATTGTTTTTGAGCTCTGATCTTTTCACTCCTCTTGGACACCTTTCTTGAGATGGCTCTTTTTGCAAGTCATTGCAGGCACATCGGAAACTCCTATGCTCCCTCTGGTGGCAGCACAAAAGACTGGCTGAAACTGCTTGCCCTTGCAACGGCTTGGGTCCCATTAATCAATAACCCTGTGGGTCCCATCTCTGTGGGTCTATACTGTGCAGAGAGCCTGAGGGCTTTCAATCCTGTTTTAGAGATAGCAATAATTAACAACTCAAGGCAGCACCATTGATTTATTCATTAGTGAGCAAATGAATGAATGAACTCAAGAGTTAAATGAGTGTGACACAGATTAAGTGCCCCTCCTATAACTCCATCAGGATATAGTATTTTTCTTAGATCTATTCATAGCTCCAAACTCTCTTGCCTTTCATTTTACAATCTTTCCTCTCTTGCAACCTCCTTCCTTTTAGAATATAATGTTTATATCATCCTTCGTGCAGAATTTCCCAACTGATAAAAATAACAGTGGTGCTGAGTAACTGATTCCTCACCCCTAACACATGCCCTTTAAATGGTCGTATAAGGCTTGAGGAAACTGGAGTCCCTGGACTGATTGCCTCTGGCAGTAAGCAGCCTTTCTGATCACCTGTGGGTTCTCTACAAACATTATCACTTTTTATATGTGCTATGGTGTGACAAAAATGAAAATCAATGCCTTAGTGCGTGACGTATTGGTGTAAGTGTCCAAGGTAAGACTCAACTTTTGGCCGCTTCTTCCCTGGTGATATCTAGATAACGCCTCTAGTAGGAGAGACAATGAGAACAAGCCAGGACTAAAATCCACTAATCAGACCAGTTGCTCAGTACTAGTGATAAACAAATGTCAAGCAACAGGATATATTGGAGTATATGAGGAAGCTATTGGTATAAAACTAATTTGGCCTCATTTTGTTTTTTCCAAAAGGGCTTGATGTGGCAGTTGAGCATGCATTGTATATCTGCTGTAAGCATTTGTTTTGTCCCAAAGACAAGAACAAATGCCCTTAAGATAAAGGTGCAGCTTCCCCCACTTTGGCATTTCCTTAATGATAAGCATCTCTCCCTAGACTAGGAATTGATTGCTGTGCTCAGCTGTGACTACCCAGCTAGAGACAACAGACCTGCTACCTGCTGTGTCCATCAATCACTGTGCCAACAGGGCAATCTCTTGACTATTGCAAAAGAGACATTTCAATCATATGTGATACGTGCTCTTTGACTGTATAGAACCACTCTCTACGCCCTCACTTCTTTGGAGTGCTCCATTCCTTTGTGGAAGGACTCTCCCAGGCTATGTGGTCCTCAAATCTGGTTCATAATAAACTCACCCCAAGTATGGTTTATAGATTGGTTATGGCTTATTGGCATCAACACTAGCATTAAGACTAATATTCCATCATATAAAGTGTTTATACAGTTGTTGCCTAAGCTCAAATGCGTTAGTGAGCAAAAGGAGGTACTGTTAATAACTACTCTAGGACATCAGATATATTAACCCAGAGTTGGGGCAAACAAGGACATACGACCACAGCATAACACTGAACTAACACTTTTTTTTTAAATGTGACTTCTTTGCTTCAACAAATAATACAACTAAATGTTTCAAAAATCAAAGCAATCCAGGAGTATTTACGTAGAGAAGTCCTGCTACTCCCACTTCCCAACAGTGATACTGATTTTGGACTTCTGGCTTCCATAACTGTGGGACAATAAATATCTCCTGTTTTAAGCCACCAAGTTTGTCCTAAGTTGTTATAGCAGCAATAGGAAGCTAATGCACAGATTTTACCTTAGGAGAAGAAGATCTTTAATAGCATTTATGGAATTGGGTGACTTGATTAAAAAAAATAAAATAAAAACAGAGTTCAGAAATAGTGCAAGATCTAGCTAAGAGTTAAAATATAACTTGAATGAATTATCGTCCTGGTCACACTCCCAGATGACAACTATGGATGAGCAAAAAACTGATTTTCTTGCAAAGGAAAACTAGGGAAGTGTATTGTTTAGTTGGATGATGACTAGGTGAATGCATAAATCGTCTTGGTCAGCTCAGGCTCCCACACTGAAAGATGTTGTTCTGGTCCTTAGAGATAAGGAGATGGACAAAGACTTTTCATTTGAGTATGCCCAACACACTGTCCCCTTCTATTTGCTTTTCTGGGACTACAGACCTTACACCTATGCCTTTATCCTTGGGCCTAATATGACTTTAAAGAACATGGCTGCTATTTCTTAGTGTGGTTGCTCTTCTTCTTGCTCTCGTGCTTCTCCTTAGGAGACTTCTGACCATCTTCTAGACTGAATTATTAGGGTATCAACCTGGCGGGAACACTTCCTTGAAGATTTTGAATGACTTTGAGGATTAGAACTTGAGATGATGGGAAGCCACACAAGTTTATCTAGACATCTTGTGTTTGTGGGAGTTCTCACATTTTCTACTAGCGAGCTTTTTACACAATGACCTAAAACCCCTCTTAATTGGCCATTGCCCATAAATCAGTAAAACTGCACAATTTTGAGCATTACTTTAGTCCATTTATTAAAATTCCAATTACACAGTTTGGATAAGGGAGTATTGTTAGGGATTACTTTTATTTGAGTCAGCAATTTGCATGATGTCTGCTGGAAAATCAACAGAGGGTATCAGATCACATGAATTGGTTTCTTAGAAAGGGCAGAAATATGTCCTTATCATGGTCATTCCTGCCATGAGTTCCTCTAGTCTCCAAACTTTGAATTGGGGCCCTCTGTGAACTCTCTTTATGTTCCTGTCTACTCTTTACTTAAGATAGCTTGAAGCATCCATATAACCAGGAAACTAAAGTCTGTAAGAGAACAATGAACACACACAAGTAGGCTATTACTCCAGATCCTCCTTGATTTTTCCTAACTTACTCCTGCTTTAGTGGAGTTATTCAGATGGTTTCAAATCTAAACTTCAACTTTTTCCTCTATGATGTTGCATTTGGATTAAGACAATCAGCTTTTTTCTTCTCATAGATGGCCTCGAATCATTTGGCTGCAATAGCTATCTTTTGGGACTCTTCTTCCAGTCATGGCCACATTCTTCTTGCAGATGAGCTGGTGGGTTACCACAATACTGTCTGCTGACTGGTGCCTTTTATTTGATATCTCAGGGCTTATGATACTCCAGAGTGCATCCACCATGTCACAGAAAAATCCTGAAGGACAAGGGAAAAGAACTGTGTTTTGTGCATCTTATTTTCCCCAGTTCCCAGAATAAGACCTGGGCATAAAAGATGTTTAAAAGATGTATTAAATGAAGGAATGAATGAATGACTGTGATTTCCCATATTTATTACATTATTTTAGTATTTGGCAAGACTTTCAGAGTCTGGCTCGTAAAAGGAGAATGTAGGAATACCAACGTGGTGTGCAGATATACAGAACCAAAAATAAGTATTAAAGTGGCCACTCTGAGTCCAGCACAACCATTCATCTGAAGAATCTAGACAGATGGCTAATCTATACACATCCATGAAATAAGGAGAAAACGAAGAGTCTTGGTGTTTGGGACTGTGAAGGACGCAGTAATTTAGTCAAAGAGCAGTGACAACTATTCATCCTAGACAAAGGTCAGGTATTTCAGATGAAGAAGGATGTAGGCTCAATACTGCTTGAGAATAAACCAGGCTCTCTGTCCAAATACTTGAGTTTTTGTTTGCTTTTCTTTCCTCAAAGAGACTTTTCCAATTCTGAAGTTACATTAGCACTCTCAGAAGCAAATATCTTCTTTTCCTTTTGCTCCAACATCTCCAGTCCCTGTAGGAAGTTTCTCCAATGGGATGTCAGAACGTCCAATAATTTCCTTCATTTTAGTGTTGATACACTTGTTCATATTTTACAGTCACCACTTTATATTACATTTAATTTAGCAACCGTCTTGTCTCTACCTTTGATTCTGAGAAAAAGTACATTTGATCTATAAAAGATTCAAATGCATTACTTCCGATAATAAATGCTTTTATTCTATTATTTTTCTAGATTCCATATTCATCCAAGCACATGCTCACAGATAGTTCCCAGCTGAGGTCAGAGCTCAGATGCTAATCTCAGGGCTTTTGATATAAAGATAATCTCAGGGCTTTTGATGGATATAAATAAAAGTGATTACGAAAAAGTGGATAAGCCTCATGAGGAAGTCCTGGGAAATGATTATAGTGGTGGTGATATAAGTAATGGCAACAATACTGGTAACAGAGACTGAGAACAATGCACTTAGAACAGTATATTAGGTATTCAATAAACAACGAGTAAATCAATGAATAAATGATAGAGGACATAATGAAGGTAGAGATAGTAGTGAGGCTAATGAAGGTAGAGATGTTCAGCCCAGAATTGATAGTGGTGCCTGAGTTGATTGTGCCCATAAGGTAATGAGGTTAGTTGTGATCGGAAAGAAAAGTTGGATGAGAAATTTCCCTGTAAGGAGAATTTTTAAAAGATGAAATTCACTTCTGGGATGCTCAAGATGTAATTCTCCATTTGTGCACAAAAGTATGCAAGTTGTATTATCTCTCCCCATAGAAAGCTATATGGAACTTGCAAAAAATTTCATGGCCCGAGGAGGCAATGTCCCTGAGATTGGATTCCAGAGCCCAACAGTCAGGGTTGCAGAGTTGAGAGTCATTTGGGAAATGGAGCTGAGCTGCTTCACTTTCCTGTGCCCAATCTCCTGCCCCATAGGAACCCCTACTGAGAGGTAACCACACCCAGCAACCCCAGGGAACACACAGCAAGGAGCACCTGGGAGGCCAGTATTCCCAGAAATGTGAAATATAAGAGGGAAGTCTTTTGGAGGCAGAAAGAACATTGAAAAAGAAGCTACAAGTCTTAATATCATCAAAACAGTCAGGTAATGGACAGGGATGGTGAAGCAGAGATGAAAGAAGCTGAAGAGAGGACTAGGAATGGGCTTTGATCTTTCATAGGTGAGGCCTATTACATGTGTGGGAAGAAAACTCTTAGGACATTAGTGTACATCATCTATCTCCACCATCACCCCAAAGACATTTTTCAGGGGCTTTAGAGAATCGCAGACTACCAGGGCTGTGTGTAACTTTATGAGGCATCTATTTAAATTTCTTCAGTTTAGAGAAGAGAAGGTTGTGGTAAGGAAAGGAGAAATTGCCAGGTTCAACGTCATTTTGAGTTAGTGGTAGAGCAAGTTTAGAAAGCCAATTCCCAAAGAGACTGTGTTTTGTCTTGTTCTACAGCCCTTTAGACTGACATCATAGGGTCCTGACTTCATCAATTCACACACAACCCCTAAAGACATTCTGGTACATAATTCCCTTTGGGAGTCCTTCCTTAAAATGCACCAGTATTTACACTTCTTTTTTCTCCCATCTTTTCCTCCTACAGCCCTTACTGAGAACATTCTTGAATTCTAGAGAGGTTCCACAAAGGAGACTTAGCAATCACATTTTAGAAAGTATATGTCTCCTTTCCCACAGTTTAGTACAACTGATTGTTGGATGTAGGGTGTATGGTACAGGTGGATGCTTTAAAGAATTGTAGGAAATTTCATTTTAACTGTAAGAAGATGAGTGTGAAAATTTTCCTATCTCTTCTGTTGCCCAGTGGGGCACGTGGGAGAAAATCCTCGGGCCTGAGACTCTGGTGTCACATTCTATACAACTGGAAAAGTGCTGGGCTGTGAAGCAGGAAACATGGACTCCACTCTGACTTTGTCATCAGCAGACTGTGATATTATGCAAATAACTTCTGCTTTCTGGTCTTCAGTTCCTCTTTTGGAAAGTGAGGGAAGTTGGTTTGATAATGTGTAAGATATTTTTAGGTGCATATGTTCTATACTTCTGGCTCTGGGGAAATTTCTCGAGAAGAATCTTGAAGTAGTTAACTTTCTGTCTCTACCTTTCATTCCTAGGAATCATGGATCATGTCAACCACACGTGGATCCAGAGTTTCATCCTTGTTGGTTTCACTGCCACTGGAACTCTGCGACTTCTTGCATTTTCGGGGACCCTGTGTATCTATCTCCTCACTATGGCAGGGAACTTGTTCGTCATTGTCCTCATTCAAGCAGATTCTGGACTATCCACACCCATGTACTTCTTCATCGGT
>NW_025795860.1:0-3463 GCF_021613505.1 Equus quagga
TGGTCAGCAGCTTTCCCACCAGCTGTATCTCTTTGTGGGGAGGAGATAGTCCAGGTGCTTGTCCTTGACAGTGTCTGTCTCCATGCAGCATAGTGGATTCTGGAGCCAGGAAGCCAGAGAGTAAGCAGGGAATGAGTGTTTTGGTTTTAACCCCATATATGCTGGGTTTAGTGTGGAGAAACTGATATCAGGGTCGATATCAACTCCCCCCTATTTTATGTCCGTCCCTCAATCTTGAGGGATTTGGGGTGGCGACAAATCTAGCTACTTCCTGCTGAAATGGGGCGTAGGTTGTTTCCTCTCATTGAACCAGTCTTTTAATAAGGCAGTGATGCTGGCAGGCTCCTGAAGGTGGGCCTGTATCATGTAAGTAAGTAACCAGGTATTTAATAAGAAGTTTTTCTAGAGAAACAAAAAGAGAAAAACAAGGTTAATGATTGGAGCAAATTATGAACCAGTTTCTGAGCCTGGGGGCAGCCAATCAAGATTTCTAGAAGTCAGGGTCGAAGAATCTTTTGCAGTTTGAAATGTCTCTCATGGTGCCATTGGGCACTCAGGTAGCTTTTTGAGTGGCTTACACAGCAGTAGACATGAATCTCTCTTAAGTTTATATTGGGTCTTCGAGCTTCAGTTTGTAAGGCTTTAGGAAAAAGGGCAGAGATAGTTTTCAATGACTCTAAATGAAAATAATTGGAAAAAAAAAAACCCTGAAAATGTTAGTTTGGACGTTTTTAGTCAGATATTTCAGGAGACGAAGAATTCAAGATCCAGTCCAGTTAACAGAAGTAAAACAAAAATTTCAAAGAGAATTGAAAAAACTAAAATTCAATATTTATAAACATGTATTATAGTTTCTATTGAAACATAATCTTCCTCCCTAAAATCACCCTCAATTTCACTAGACATAGCCAAATTAAGACTAACTGGTTTGCAAAATAAGTCTAGTTTTAATGAATTTGGCATACTTATTTACATAAGTACAGCAAGAATAGTAATTGATCTTATAGGCTCTTTTAAATCTGCTTTGCTGGAACCTTATAAGGAATCTCAGGTTGATCTTTAAAGGCCTCTCAAGGAAAGCCAAGCAAAGGACCTGTATCACATTCTGCCTGCAGTACCTGCAGATTTGGGTGAATCTCTCTCTTCATGAGGTTCCCCAAAACGTTGAGGTTCCTGGTACCTGCCAGAGGGAGCGACATTCTTTGCTCAACCTTACCAGGTTACAGAACCCATAAGCACAGTACCAGGCCAATATTTCCAAGTGGCTTTATTCCAGAATGTCAACCTTCATTCCTCAAAAGCTGTCGTGTTATATCCAAGCCTGTATGTTCTTTTTAAATATGATATTCCAGTCAAAGTCTTGGTAATATAACCAGTGTTTCCAATTGTGTCCTGTTAAAAGAAGAACAGATTCTTATTGTACTTATGCAAACAACCATATTGCCATAAGAATAAGAATACTTACTTATCAGAAGTTTTTGTGTTTTGGGGGGCTCAGATAAGGAGGAAAAAACAAAGGCTTCAATTTTGTTTATAAATTGTTGTAAGTCATAGTTCTTTAAGAGAAGAGAGAAAAAGATTTTAACTCAAAAAAGCAAAACATCAAAAAATCAGCAATATCTCAATCAGAAAGTCATAAAAATTATAATCATCCCTATCAGTTTATTCTGTCCTCTGTAATTGGTTCTTGATCTTAATCTTCTGTGAGCAGTTTGTGAGGTCATCAGTTTCTCTGTTGGAGTTCTGTAATTTTTACCCAGTTTGGTTTTACAATCTGAACATTTACTGGAAACCTGTATTCTAGAGTGTCAGAGCCCTTTCCATGAATTTCTCTGAAGATGAAATATATTTGCAAAAACATCAAAGTAAAATAGCCACTGTTCATAAATAACAAAACATTCAAAAATGGTAATTGACAAAGGCATTTGACCATGTCTGTGATATATAACATTTTGAGATAATAACCAGGATTATAACTGACAATCAGAACAGATCATATAATTTTTTAAGTATTTATATCAATAACACTCATTTACATAATACCCTTTAAGAAAGTTTATCATTATTTATTTGACAATGATTCTCATGTAACTTAACATACAAAATAAGCCTTATTAGTTTAGCGTTCTTTTCTTATAGGAAGAGAGCAAATTTCTCCGAGAAGTCCCAGGGGCCCTCTGAAAATACCCGGAGAAACTCTCCCTCCTCTTCCAGGTCAAAAGAAAGCTTTTATTTAAGACTTGAATATTTGTGTGGGGGGGCAGCTTGTCAAAAATATTAAAAACTTTAAAACATTTGTTCAGATAGGAAACAAAGTTCACTTGTAAAACCATGTTCAGGTATCTATTTGAAGCGATAAAAGAAACAGTCAAGGGGAAACAGAGTTAAAATAGTCAAACAAAGCCTTTTTATAACCTTTTTATAAAGAGCAGATTAAAAATTTAGGAAAATTATCCTTTTAAGAAAGAGGAAACCAAGTTTTAATTTTGTACCAGTTTACTTTTGACATATTTACTTAAGTTGATTTTTTTTAAAATGATTTACTTAAGTTTATTTACTTAATTGGATTTACTTTAATCCTGGACAACTTGACCATACATAAAACTCTTTAGGGCTTTACTTTTACAAACCTTTGGTTACTTTTTTACATTCAGAATTTGTCCCAGCACTTTAGGACAAATTTATCTTTCTCAACTCAAGAAACAAAAATATTTCCATTCTTTATATCTTTTTACTGAAAACATATATTTTACTTTCTTTGTATACCGACCTTTTAGAAATATATGTTTTCTCATAGAAAATTTCTCAACATACATACAACATGTTGATCAATAACCTAAGCACTTTTCAGTTTCTTTGATATAAGAAACCAAAGGCAGAGAAATATATGCTTAGTAGTTAACCTTTAATATTTTATCTTATGTGGAAATGACCTAGATACCCAATAAACTGTTATTATTTAACTTAACTTAGTAAAGTTACAAAATTTAAGTTTCCAAAAAGATTTTGGAAGCTGTTTTTTAAGTATTCAGACCATAAAACATAATTATTGTACTTAAAACTTTTACCCAGTTTTAACAATTACTCTTAAAAACTTCATGTGACATTACAGCAGTTAACTATTGTCCTCAGTTGTTTTAAGTACATATATCATAATATAATTATTATACATATAATTATACATATAATTATTGTTAAAAAGTTTTTCCAAAAACTTTTATTTTTTTACATTTATTTAGTTTACCTGTTCTTAACAATTATATTTAGATCATCTACAAAAACTCCATGAGACATTAAACAAAATTAGCTATTATACTGAGTTATGAGTTTTCCTAATAAGTTTTCTAACATACATGACATGAGTTCATTTGACCAGTAAACCCAGGCTGTATGTCTGCATCATAGCCAATGCTGATAACTTTGAGGACATGTTCCTTTTTTTTTTTTTTTTTTTTTTTTTTTT
>NW_025795860.1:3563-5620 GCF_021613505.1 Equus quagga
GTTCTTCTAGTTGTGGCATGTGGGACGCTGCCTCAGCGTGGTCTGACGAGCAGTGCCATGTCCGCGCCCAGGATTCGAACTAACGAAACACTGGGCCGCCTGCAGCAGAGCGCGCGAACCCAACCACTCGGCCACGGGGCCAGCCCCGAGGACATGTTCCTTTTAAATGAAACCAGCAAACTTAAACAGGCTTTCAGAATGGTCGTTACAATTTCAAATTGTCTCAAAAGTTTACTTATTTTTACTCATTCAATTTTAGATCAGGAATTTTGGGGGAGTTGAAGCTCAGCTCAGCTTGTTGGGAAGCTCAGCAAAAAGAGAGTAGACAACAGCAGCAGATTTGAGAAGCAGATTTGGGTTCGGTTGCTGGCATGTTTAATTATTTAATTATTTTCTCTTAAAGAGGCGGTAAAGTATTTCTAATTTTATTTAGAAGCCTCAGAAGACTAAAACAGGCTCCCCATTGTTGCAGCTGGCTTTTCCAATTGCATACATTAGTTTGGGTGAACTGCAATTGGCCTATTTAAGTATATCAATTTTTTACAAAACTTTATCTTAGTTTTACTAGCCCTTATATTTTTAATTATAACTTACATTAGGATTCTATTAACAAGTTTGGGTATTACAATATTGTTCAGGTGAAGCATTCCCAGTTAGACATAACATTTATTCCCAAAGAAAACATCCAGGCAAAGTTGACATAACCTCTTCATATAATATTAGCTCAAACATTTTAATTTTTATAGTCTTATTAATCTTAGTAGCCTAACTGTTGCCCCAAACAATTGTTGGTCAGGTTTCTCACTCTGATTTTTGCATCCTGACCTTTTACATTTTTCAAACTGGAGTAAATAGAACAGGTTTGTCTGATGTCCTTTAATGTTGGGGAGCCACTAGGGGGGTCCCTTTAGCCCATCCAACCTTAGGCAGTGTTTTATTAAAACCTTTGTTTTAACTTCATTCATATCTGTTCCATTTATCCCATTGAGATGAGTCCTGTGACTCTTCCCTTTCTAATCTCTCTTTGTTCACTTAACATTTTTATTAGCATCTGTAAGACTACAAGAAGCTGAGATCCCAAGTTTGATTAAGTTCTTAAGACTAGTCATTATAGTTTCCCCTTAATTTGGTCTTTTCATAGGTACCAACAAAACTGTTGTTGATCATAAGAGCTCTCTAAAAAGTTTCCCAACTTGAGGATCCATCTTTTGGCCATTTTTTTCTCTCCAGAGTCTAAAGAATATTGTGGCCATGTGGTGTTACAAAAGAAAATCATCCCTCTTTAGACATTGGCTTATAGCTATAGGTCGACCATCAGCCAAAGTTTTTCCCAAGGGGCTCTTAGGTGTAATAAATGCAGCATCTCCCATGTTAACACTTTTAAAAGGACAAACAGACAGCAACAACAAATACCAAACAAGCGCGCGTTCCCAAAAACCCTCGGCCACAAACGCAAGCCAAAACAAAGACCAAAACCAAAAACCAAAGTGCTTCCAGCCCCACCTTAGTCCGTGTCCTACACTCGGGGGCGCCCAACAAATGAAGATCCGCTACGCAGATCTTCCCAAATGAACAAGGACAAGGGACCTCGGTTGTGCACACCCGGGGGACTTACCAAAATTTGGCCAGGGCGTTGCGGCGACTTCAAAACAAACGGAGCCCAGAGGGCTGCCAAGGTACCCATTGTTTCCGGCCGGTCCTGTTGGAAAAGGTTAACACAAAGACAAGAACAAAAACTACCAGCTACTTACAAGAGACGTCTTCCTATGTCCTAAACCTAGTTTCTTCCACTACCAAAGCAAAAGCGCCGTGGGCCAACGACGTCTGGCTAGCAGCCAGCCACTTGGGGCTGTCCCTGAGACAAGGGGCTCAGGCAGCTGCAGGACAGCTTCTAAGAGAGGCCTTTCACCAGAGGCCGGTGTGCCAAGGGCGAGACGTCCACCTGGGACATTGTCCCATCTGGGTCGCCAAATTGTTACCGAACCTGAAGTGAATTCGCTCACCCGTCGCGCAGCAAGCCAATCTCTGACACCAGGGGTGGTGGAAGAAAGTAGGAA
>NW_025795861.1:0-2057 GCF_021613505.1 Equus quagga
TTCCTACTTTCTTCCACCACCCCTGGTGTCAGAGATTGGCTTGCTGCGCGACGGGTGAGCGAATTCACTTCAGGTTCGGTAACAATTTGGCGACCCAGATGGGACAATGTCCCAGGTGGACGTCTCGCCCTTGGCACACCGGCCTCTGGTGAAAGGCCTCTCTTAGAAGCTGTCCTGCAGCTGCCTGAGCCCCTTGTCTCAGGGACAGCCCCAAGTGGCTGGCTGCTAGCCAGACGTCGTTGGCCCACGGCGCTTTTGCTTTGGTAGTGGAAGAAACTAGGTTTAGGACATAGGAAGACGTCTCTTGTAAGTAGCTGGTAGTTTTTGTTCTTGTCTTTGTGTTAACCTTTTCCAACAGGACCGGCCGGAAACAATGGGTACCTTGGCAGCCCTCTGGGCTCCGTTTGTTTTGAAGTCGCCGCAACGCCCTGGCCAAATTTTGGTAAGTCCCCCGGGTGTGCACAACCGAGGTCCCTTGTCCTTGTTCATTTGGGAAGATCTGCGTAGCGGATCTTCATTTGTTGGGCGCCCCCGAGTGTAGGACACGGACTAAGGTGGGGCTGGAAGCACTTTGGTTTTTGGTTTTGGTCTTTGTTTTGGCTTGCGTTTGTGGCCGAGGGTTTTTGGGAACGCGCGCTTGTTTGGTATTTGTTGTTGCTGTCTGTTTGTCCTTTTAAAAGTGTTAACATGGGAGATGCTGCATTTATTACACCTAAGAGCCCCTTGGGAAAAACTTTGGCTGATGGTCGACCTATAGCTATAAGCCAATGTCTAAAGAGGGATGATTTTCTTTTGTAACACCACATGGCCACAATATTCTTTAGACTCTGGAGAGAAAAAAATGGCCAAAAGATGGATCCTCAAGTTGGGAAACTTTTTAGAGAGCTCTTATGATCAACAACAGTTTTGTTGGTACCTATGAAAAGACCAAATTAAGGGGAAACTATAATGACTAGTCTTAAGAACTTAATCAAACTTGGGATCTCAGCTTCTTGTAGTCTTACAGATGCTAATAAAAATGTTAAGTGAACAAAGAGAGATTAGAAAGGGAAGAGTCACAGGACTCATCTCAATGGGATAAATGGAACAGATATGAATGAAGTTAAAACAAAGGTTTTAATAAAACACTGCCTAAGGTTGGATGGGCTAAAGGGACCCCCCTAGTGGCTCCCCAACATTAAAGGACATCAGACAAACCTGTTCTATTTACTCCAGTTTGAAAAATGTAAAAGGTCAGGATGCAAAAATCAGAGTGAGAAACCTGACCAACAATTGTTTGGGGCAACAGTTAGGCTACTAAGATTAATAAGACTATAAAAATTAAAATGTTTGAGCTAATATTATATGAAGAGGTTATGTCAACTTTGCCTGGATGTTTTCTTTGGGAATAAATGTTATGTCTAACTGGGAATGCTTCACCTGAACAATATTGTAATACCCAAACTTGTTAATAGAATCCTAATGTAAGTTATAATTAAAAATATAAGGGCTAGTAAAACTAAGATAAAGTTTTGTAAAAAATTGATATACTTAAATAGGCCAATTGCAGTTCACCCAAACTAATGTATGCAATTGGAAAAGCCAGCTGCAACAATGGGGAGCCTGTTTTAGTCTTCTGAGGCTTCTAAATAAAATTAGAAATACTTTACCGCCTCTTTAAGAGAAAATAATTAAATAATTAAACATGCCAGCAACCGAACCCAAATCTGCTTCTCAAATCTGCTGCTGTTGTCTACTCTCTTTTTGCTGAGCTTCCCAACAAGCTGAGCTGAGCTTCAACTCCCCCAAAATTCCTGATCTAAAATTGAATGAGTAAAAATAAGTAAACTTTTGAGACAATTTGAAATTGTAACGACCATTCTGAAAGCCTGTTTAAGTTTGCTGGTTTCATTTAAAAGGAACATGTCCTCGGGGCTGGCCCCGTGGCCGAGTGGTTGGGTTCGCGCGCTCTGCTGCAGGCGGCCCAGTGTTTCGTTAGTTCGAATCCTGGGCGCGGACATGGCACTGCTCGTCAGACCACGCTGAGGCAGCGTCCCACATGCCACAACTAGAAGAAC
>NW_025795861.1:2157-5620 GCF_021613505.1 Equus quagga
AAAAAAAAAAAAAAAAAAAAAAAAAAAAGGAACATGTCCTCAAAGTTATCAGCATTGGCTATGATGCAGACATACAGCCTGGGTTTACTGGTCAAATGAACTCATGTCATGTATGTTAGAAAACTTATTAGGAAAACTCATAACTCAGTATAATAGCTAATTTTGTTTAATGTCTCATGGAGTTTTTGTAGATGATCTAAATATAATTGTTAAGAACAGGTAAACTAAATAAATGTAAAAAAATAAAAGTTTTTGGAAAAACTTTTTAACAATAATTATATGTATAATTATATGTATAATAATTATATTATGATATATGTACTTAAAACAACTGAGGACAATAGTTAACTGCTGTAATGTCACATGAAGTTTTTAAGAGTAATTGTTAAAACTGGGTAAAAGTTTTAAGTACAATAATTATGTTTTATGGTCTGAATACTTAAAAAACAGCTTCCAAAATCTTTTTGGAAACTTAAATTTTGTAACTTTACTAAGTTAAGTTAAATAATAACAGTTTATTGGGTATCTAGGTCATTTCCACATAAGATAAAATATTAAAGGTTAACTACTAAGCATATATTTCTCTGCCTTTGGTTTCTTATATCAAAGAAACTGAAAAGTGCTTAGGTTATTGATCAACATGTTGTATGTATGTTGAGAAATTTTCTATGAGAAAACATATATTTCTAAAAGGTCGGTATACAAAGAAAGTAAAATATATGTTTTCAGTAAAAAGATATAAAGAATGGAAATATTTTTGTTTCTTGAGTTGAGAAAGATAAATTTGTCCTAAAGTGCTGGGACAAATTCTGAATGTAAAAAAGTAACCAAAGGTTTGTAAAAGTAAAGCCCTAAAGAGTTTTATGTATGGTCAAGTTGTCCAGGATTAAAGTAAATCCAATTAAGTAAATAAACTTAAGTAAATCATTTTAAAAAAAATCAACTTAAGTAAATATGTCAAAAGTAAACTGGTACAAAATTAAAACTTGGTTTCCTCTTTCTTAAAAGGATAATTTTCCTAAATTTTTAATCTGCTCTTTATAAAAAGGTTATAAAAAGGCTTTGTTTGACTATTTTAACTCTGTTTCCCCTTGACTGTTTCTTTTATCGCTTCAAATAGATACCTGAACATGGTTTTACAAGTGAACTTTGTTTCCTATCTGAACAAATGTTTTAAAGTTTTTAATATTTTTGACAAGCTGCCCCCCCACACAAATATTCAAGTCTTAAATAAAAGCTTTCTTTTGACCTGGAAGAGGAGGGAGAGTTTCTCCGGGTATTTTCAGAGGGCCCCTGGGACTTCTCGGAGAAATTTGCTCTCTTCCTATAAGAAAAGAACGCTAAACTAATAAGGCTTATTTTGTATGTTAAGTTACATGAGAATCATTGTCAAATAAATAATGATAAACTTTCTTAAAGGGTATTATGTAAATGAGTGTTATTGATATAAATACTTAAAAAATTATATGATCTGTTCTGATTGTCAGTTATAATCCTGGTTATTATCTCAAAATGTTATATATCACAGACATGGTCAAATGCCTTTGTCAATTACCATTTTTGAATGTTTTGTTATTTATGAACAGTGGCTATTTTACTTTGATGTTTTTGCAAATATATTTCATCTTCAGAGAAATTCATGGAAAGGGCTCTGACACTCTAGAATACAGGTTTCCAGTAAATGTTCAGATTGTAAAACCAAACTGGGTAAAAATTACAGAACTCCAACAGAGAAACTGATGACCTCACAAACTGCTCACAGAAGATTAAGATCAAGAACCAATTACAGAGGACAGAATAAACTGATAGGGATGATTATAATTTTTATGACTTTCTGATTGAGATATTGCTGATTTTTTGATGTTTTGCTTTTTTGAGTTAAAATCTTTTTCTCTCTTCTCTTAAAGAACTATGACTTACAACAATTTATAAACAAAATTGAAGCCTTTGTTTTTTCCTCCTTATCTGAGCCCCCCAAAACACAAAAACTTCTGATAAGTAAGTATTCTTATTCTTATGGCAATATGGTTGTTTGCATAAGTACAATAAGAATCTGTTCTTCTTTTAACAGGACACAATTGGAAACACTGGTTATATTACCAAGACTTTGACTGGAATATCATATTTAAAAAGAACATACAGGCTTGGATATAACACGACAGCTTTTGAGGAATGAAGGTTGACATTCTGGAATAAAGCCACTTGGAAATATTGGCCTGGTACTGTGCTTATGGGTTCTGTAACCTGGTAAGGTTGAGCAAAGAATGTCGCTCCCTCTGGCAGGTACCAGGAACCTCAACGTTTTGGGGAACCTCATGAAGAGAGAGATTCACCCAAATCTGCAGGTACTGCAGGCAGAATGTGATACAGGTCCTTTGCTTGGCTTTCCTTGAGAGGCCTTTAAAGATCAACCTGAGATTCCTTATAAGGTTCCAGCAAAGCAGATTTAAAAGAGCCTATAAGATCAATTACTATTCTTGCTGTACTTATGTAAATAAGTATGCCAAATTCATTAAAACTAGACTTATTTTGCAAACCAGTTAGTCTTAATTTGGCTATGTCTAGTGAAATTGAGGGTGATTTTAGGGAGGAAGATTATGTTTCAATAGAAACTATAATACATGTTTATAAATATTGAATTTTAGTTTTTTCAATTCTCTTTGAAATTTTTGTTTTACTTCTGTTAACTGGACTGGATCTTGAATTCTTCGTCTCCTGAAATATCTGACTAAAAACGTCCAAACTAACATTTTCAGGGTTTTTTTTTTTCCAATTATTTTCATTTAGAGTCATTGAAAACTATCTCTGCCCTTTTTCCTAAAGCCTTACAAACTGAAGCTCGAAGACCCAATATAAACTTAAGAGAGATTCATGTCTACTGCTGTGTAAGCCACTCAAAAAGCTACCTGAGTGCCCAATGGCACCATGAGAGACATTTCAAACTGCAAAAGATTCTTCGACCCTGACTTCTAGAAATCTTGATTGGCTGCCCCCAGGCTCAGAAACTGGTTCATAATTTGCTCCAATCATTAACCTTGTTTTTCTCTTTTTGTTTCTCTAGAAAAACTTCTTATTAAATACCTGGTTACTTACTTACATGATACAGGCCCACCTTCAGGAGCCTGCCAGCATCACTGCCTTATTAAAAGACTGGTTCAATGAGAGGAAACAACCTACGCCCCATTTCAGCAGGAAGTAGCTAGATTTGTCGCCACCCCAAATCCCTCAAGATTGAGGGACGGACATAAAATAGGGGGGAGTTGATATCGACCCTGATATCAGTTTCTCCACACTAAACCCAGCATATATGGGGTTAAAACCAAAACACTCATTCCCTGCTTACTCTCTGGCTTCCTGGCTCCAGAATCCACTATGCTGCATGGAGACAGACACTGTCAAGGACAAGCACCTGGACTATCTCCTCCCCACAAAGAGATACAGCTGGTGGGAAAGCTGCTGACCA
>NW_025795862.1:0-1268 GCF_021613505.1 Equus quagga
TGGCCCCGTGGCCGAGTGGTTAAGTTCGCGCGCTCCGCTGCAGGCGGCCCAGTGTTTCGTCGGTTCGAATCCTGGGCGCGGACATGGCACTGCTCGTCAGACCATGCTGAGGCAGCGTCCCACATGCCACAACTAGAGGAACCCACAGCGAAGAATACACAGCTGCGTACCAGGGGGCTTTGGGGAGAAAAAGGAAAAAAAAAAAAATAAAATCTTTAAAAAAAAAATGCATATTATTATCTAATTTTTTCTGAACCATTTGAGAGTAGGTTGCATAAATCATGCCCCTTTACCCCTTCATACTTCAGTGTGTTTTTGCTAAGATCAAAGTTCATTGTCTTACACAACTACAGCACAATTAGCAAATGAGGGAAATTAACATCGACACAGTATTTTAACTGCTCTCCCATCCATAGCCAGTTTGTCACTAATGTTCTTTGCAGCACTGTTTCCCTCCAGCCCAGGATCCCATATTCCACTCGGTTGTCATGTCTCTTTAGTCTCCTTTCATCTGGACCAGTCCCTCCACCTCTTTGCCTTTCACGACATCAATGTTGCTGAAGGCTGCAGAGGGTCTGGCCTCTGCAATGAAAGTATGGCACAGAAACCGAGGGAAGCAGTTGGTGGTGGGAGCAGAGGCTGAAAAGCAGCAGAAGCCGCTGGTCAGAGAGGAGAAGGGAGAGCAGCTAATAGGCGTGGGAAGGAAGAGAGAAGCAAAAACAAAGAGGAAGTGAATTTCCAGAAAGACAAAGCTCTCAAATCAAAAGAAATGGACGCCCACTTCCAAGGGGGCCAAACAATGAGGGGAGCACTAGCGCTGCACGCTGTCGTGAACAACCTTCCCAGCTCCTGCTGCTGATTTTGAGGTCGAGACTCCCATTTGCTTCCTTTCTTCTTTCCTTGCAAGGACGCCCTGATGACTTAAGGGACCCCAAGTGTGTCTGTTCCTGGTGGCCCTACACATCCCCAGAGAGGCCACACTCTTCTTCCCTGGGTCCCCTCTCAGTGTGCACCTGGAGACCAGCCTTCAGGGGAATGTGCACAAGGGCATGCCCCTGTGAGGGGAGGGGGGCTCTGACCAGAAGCAAAGGGGCTCCGGTGGGCATTATAAAAGCCAATCTCACAGGCGAGGGAAGTCAAGGTGCAAGAAGGGGAGGTGATGTGCCCAAGGCCCCCAGCCGGCCAGGGCAGTGACTGACACCCAGGCAGTCTGCCATCCAGTGGCCCCGTGGCCGAGTGGTTAAGTTCGCGCGCTCCGCTGCAGGCGG
>NW_025795863.1:0-1268 GCF_021613505.1 Equus quagga
CCGCCTGCAGCGGAGCGCGCGAACTTAACCACTCGGCCACGGGGCCACTGGATGGCAGACTGCCTGGGTGTCAGTCACTGCCCTGGCCGGCTGGGGGCCTTGGGCACATCACCTCCCCTTCTTGCACCTTGACTTCCCTCGCCTGTGAGATTGGCTTTTATAATGCCCACCGGAGCCCCTTTGCTTCTGGTCAGAGCCCCCCTCCCCTCACAGGGGCATGCCCTTGTGCACATTCCCCTGAAGGCTGGTCTCCAGGTGCACACTGAGAGGGGACCCAGGGAAGAAGAGTGTGGCCTCTCTGGGGATGTGTAGGGCCACCAGGAACAGACACACTTGGGGTCCCTTAAGTCATCAGGGCGTCCTTGCAAGGAAAGAAGAAAGGAAGCAAATGGGAGTCTCGACCTCAAAATCAGCAGCAGGAGCTGGGAAGGTTGTTCACGACAGCGTGCAGCGCTAGTGCTCCCCTCATTGTTTGGCCCCCTTGGAAGTGGGCGTCCATTTCTTTTGATTTGAGAGCTTTGTCTTTCTGGAAATTCACTTCCTCTTTGTTTTTGCTTCTCTCTTCCTTCCCACGCCTATTAGCTGCTCTCCCTTCTCCTCTCTGACCAGCGGCTTCTGCTGCTTTTCAGCCTCTGCTCCCACCACCAACTGCTTCCCTCGGTTTCTGTGCCATACTTTCATTGCAGAGGCCAGACCCTCTGCAGCCTTCAGCAACATTGATGTCGTGAAAGGCAAAGAGGTGGAGGGACTGGTCCAGATGAAAGGAGACTAAAGAGACATGACAACCGAGTGGAATATGGGATCCTGGGCTGGAGGGAAACAGTGCTGCAAAGAACATTAGTGACAAACTGGCTATGGATGGGAGAGCAGTTAAAATACTGTGTCGATGTTAATTTCCCTCATTTGCTAATTGTGCTGTAGTTGTGTAAGACAATGAACTTTGATCTTAGCAAAAACACACTGAAGTATGAAGGGGTAAAGGGGCATGATTTATGCAACCTACTCTCAAATGGTTCAGAAAAAATTAGATAATAATATGCATTTTTTTTTTAAAGATTTTATTTTTTTTTTTTTCCTTTTTCTCCCCAAAGCCCCCTGGTACGCAGCTGTGTATTCTTCGCTGTGGGTTCCTCTAGTTGTGGCATGTGGGACGCTGCCTCAGCATGGTCTGACGAGCAGTGCCATGTCCGCGCCCAGGATTCGAACCGACGAAACACTGGGCCGCCTGCAGCGGAGCGCGCGAACTTAACCACTCGGCCACGGGGCCA
>NW_025795864.1:0-3624 GCF_021613505.1 Equus quagga
CATGAAACCAGAGTATAGCCAACATTTTAGGTTGGGTGGAAGAGGAGAGGACCAGGTCAGTGATAGCCAGCATGGCCAGAAACAGGTACATGGGCTCATGCAGCGTGTGGTCAGTTTGGATTATATGAAGGATAGTGATATTGCCAACTATAGCCACAACATACATGACACCTAATGGAAAAGCAATCCAAAATTGGGAATTCTCGAGTCCTGGGCTCCCAAGCAGAATGAAGAAAACAGGATGAGAAGAGTTCTTCCCTGAAGCCAACATCACAGGCTCATTAATTTGTCTTCCATTTGGAGACAATCTACTTTCTGCAGGTGATAACAATCAAGTAAATCATTGTTATTATGTATAATCTTTTGGAAGAAGCAATTGAATGATAGAGCATTTGAGCTTAATGGTAGACTGCAATAATTTCAACTGTTTTAATAAATGAAATTTTGCAACATAAAGTGATGCTACTCTTTATTCTTTACTCGCATTTATGTCATTCAAAAGGGGATCAGAATATAGTAGCTCCAAGTGTAATTTTCTTGTAAGAATCAATATTTTTCTTCTAAGTAGAATCTTCTAAGGGAAAATCACCTTGACATACAATGTAATAGTGATTCTTGTCTTTCTATTCTTTAGATCTAAGAAGTGATCTGTTTAACTTTCCCAAGGGTCTTTTTCCTCCTTCTGTTTAAGCCACTTGGGGAACTTCTCAGGGTAGGAAACCAGTTTGGAAAACACTTTGACCTAAAGGCTCAAGCAGTGTATGTAGTGAGTTTGAGTGACCTTTGACTCTAGAACAGTCACCATGAGGATTTGGGCTGGGAGATTACCGACTGTGCACCTGTGATTAAACTGGTTATCTTTAATGCATGACTCCTCCTCGATTAGGATTCAGCAAACTTGTTTCTGTAGAGGTCAGATCATAAATATTTTAGGCTTTGTGGGCCATACAGTCTCTGATGTATCTGGTCAGCTTAGCCATCATAGCATGGAAGCACCTACAGTCAATATATAAATCTGCACGTGTGGCTATATTCCAATAAAACTTTGCTGGAACAACTAACAAATAAATGAAAGAAATAATTGCCGATATTCAGTGGCAATGGACTTGTTAACTGATTAACCATATCTTAAAATGTTCTGATAGAATTTTCTAAATACTACTTTGACACCATGCCCACAAGAGAGATATGTCCTGTCCTCATATGAGAGATTGCTCTGCTGACTTTGGAATGTCATCCTCAGCCCATGCTTGTATTACATGGGTTGATCCTACTGCCTCATGTCTCTGGTGACCACTACCTTTCTCAGAGCCAATGGCCCAAAAACTCACCTGGTTCTTACCCCACATCTTTTCACTATCCATTCTCAATTGACCTGAGCCTTTGTTTGAAATCATTAGTTTTTACCTCCTCCATAACAGAGACACCTAGTTAGGAAGAATATCTTTTCAAATCCCTCTTAACAAATCACTTCCGAGGACTAACAGATGTTTCATCCCCTCAGACCCAATGGTTCCTAAAAGGATTTCTCCAAGAACCCAAATATATATAATCTCTTTCTGATTTTCCTTAGATTTGTAATATTAGGAGAGAAATGAGGCTCAAACATTTTAAGTCTTGCTGCTAATTGTAAACTTTACCATTCTACCTAGATGATAACTATACATTTCCTGAAAACAAATACTCCTATCTAGGGTATGATGAAAATTCAAAGACACACATTTTATCCAGGTCTAGGGCTCTGTTTATCCCCTTCTGCCTGGCCTAGTCTTCCCAAACAGTTATATATTCTCTTTGAGTCAGAATCTTCTTCTCTCCTTCCCTTTTGCCCCCTGTATGTTACCCTCCACTTGTGAGGATATAGTCATGGAGCTTCAGCGACATGTGTAAAAGCATCCTTAGATCATTCTCATTCCTCCATGGGTACTGGTGCAGATACTGGCTAAAGACACAATTTCTCAAAGTGCATAATAATCTCTTTGATTAATTGTGTAAGGCTTTGCTGTTTTTATAGAATAACACTATAAGCTTTTAAATTTTATAGTTTCTAACTCTGACAAAGCCTCTGCATCCTTATTTTGCAGTGAGAAAAATAGTGCTCAGAGTAGCTATATGATTTTCCCAAGATCACATAATAAATGAGCGCCAAGTGGACAACTCCTCACACAGTACTCCTGGTGGTACATAACACTGCCTGTGCCAGATGATTGACTGGGAAGCCTGACTTGGTTGAGTAAAACAGCGATTGTTGCCCTATCATGGCAAAAGCAGATACAAAGGGGACTTGCAAAATTTTATACCAAATTACAAAGAGAACTGCACTTGAACCCAGGACCCCTGCCACTTCACTGGACTGGCTCTAGAATAAGCTCCAGGTTGGTCTTTAATCTCTGAGTATAGGCTGTTTTCTCTAGGATGACATCTTTATTAGTTTCTGCCTATGAGCCTTAATGGAGAGCTCACCTCTTCTGCATACTCTTTTTGGAGTGGTGACTCTTCTCAACCAGATTTCAACTACTCCAATATTCTGCAGCCTCAGTCAAATGCCAGTTTCTCTCCTCTGCTTCGTCTATATTCCAGACTCTCCAACGGTCTTTCACAGAGCAGAGCTCCCTCCTAAGAGACACTTCTCAGCTTCCTCATTCCATTCTGCTAGCTCTGATTTTCTGCTCTCAGATTTTCTTTCTTGGGTGGACAGGGGAGAAGTAGAGCTGCCCTGGGATGCAAGTCTGAAGTGGGAGATGAGGGCCACTGATCGGTGCCTCTTTCTTCTCTGCGCTTTCTGCTGTTGTCCCCTGGAATCTGGTGCTTTCACTACCTGCAATTCCCTTGTCTCTTTTTCATTCACAGCTTTATGACCTCAACATGTACGGAGTTAAGACTGCAAGTCATGAGAGTGGACAGGGAGTTAACCAATCCTCACTCATTTCTGTCCAGTGTGTGAGGTTTCAATAGCATTTCTGAGGGGAAGCACAGATTGCCAGCTTGCTGCTTGTTTGAGGGATGGAAATGTGCATTCCCTAAAGAGTAAGAAAAGGAAGAGCAGCATTAATTTCCCTTCTTGCCTAATATTCCTTCGTCTTTTCCCTCCTATCAAATATGTCCCCTAACCCCCACCGGCTAGAACTCTTGTGAGCAGAGTGCATACTGAAAGGTGAAATGAAGACATCTTTTTCAAGCATGATAGCTAGGGTGATCACATATTAAAGTTCAGATTCAATTTTTCTGTTTCCCAAAATACAACTAACTTGTGAGAACTCAGTGCAGCTTTTGGTTCAGGAAATATGGCAACAAGAACTATGTTCTGACACTGATGGAGCTCAGCTTTCATCTGTGTGTATGGGCTTGAATCTAGCAATGGTACCCACTAACTTTGTTGTGGCTCCATTATTCCACTAATAAGGAAATAGTTATGTCTCTCAACTCAACAGTGTTGCTCAAGCCTGAAGGGATAAGAATCAAATGGGTTGAAATCTTGCTAAGGAGTGGTTTTGGGGAAATTTAGACTGTTTTCTAACTTTGGAGCAACTAAAACATAAGGCATAGAGCAATATTGCTGGGACAGGGTGGGCAAATTCAACTTCCTTTATGGAGGGATTGTGTATGGAGGCAGTCTTCCTTCTT
>NW_025795865.1:0-3624 GCF_021613505.1 Equus quagga
AAGAAGGAAGACTGCCTCCATACACAATCCCTCCATAAAGGAAGTTGAATTTGCCCACCCTGTCCCAGCAATATTGCTCTATGCCTTATGTTTTAGTTGCTCCAAAGTTAGAAAACAGTCTAAATTTCCCCAAAACCACTCCTTAGCAAGATTTCAACCCATTTGATTCTTATCCCTTCAGGCTTGAGCAACACTGTTGAGTTGAGAGACATAACTATTTCCTTATTAGTGGAATAATGGAGCCACAACAAAGTTAGTGGGTACCATTGCTAGATTCAAGCCCATACACACAGATGAAAGCTGAGCTCCATCAGTGTCAGAACATAGTTCTTGTTGCCATATTTCCTGAACCAAAAGCTGCACTGAGTTCTCACAAGTTAGTTGTATTTTGGGAAACAGAAAAATTGAATCTGAACTTTAATATGTGATCACCCTAGCTATCATGCTTGAAAAAGATGTCTTCATTTCACCTTTCAGTATGCACTCTGCTCACAAGAGTTCTAGCCGGTGGGGGTTAGGGGACATATTTGATAGGAGGGAAAAGACGAAGGAATATTAGGCAAGAAGGGAAATTAATGCTGCTCTTCCTTTTCTTACTCTTTAGGGAATGCACATTTCCATCCCTCAAACAAGCAGCAAGCTGGCAATCTGTGCTTCCCCTCAGAAATGCTATTGAAACCTCACACACTGGACAGAAATGAGTGAGGATTGGTTAACTCCCTGTCCACTCTCATGACTTGCAGTCTTAACTCCGTACATGTTGAGGTCATAAAGCTGTGAATGAAAAAGAGACAAGGGAATTGCAGGTAGTGAAAGCACCAGATTCCAGGGGACAACAGCAGAAAGCGCAGAGAAGAAAGAGGCACCGATCAGTGGCCCTCATCTCCCACTTCAGACTTGCATCCCAGGGCAGCTCTACTTCTCCCCTGTCCACCCAAGAAAGAAAATCTGAGAGCAGAAAATCAGAGCTAGCAGAATGGAATGAGGAAGCTGAGAAGTGTCTCTTAGGAGGGAGCTCTGCTCTGTGAAAGACCGTTGGAGAGTCTGGAATATAGACGAAGCAGAGGAGAGAAACTGGCATTTGACTGAGGCTGCAGAATATTGGAGTAGTTGAAATCTGGTTGAGAAGAGTCACCACTCCAAAAAGAGTATGCAGAAGAGGTGAGCTCTCCATTAAGGCTCATAGGCAGAAACTAATAAAGATGTCATCCTAGAGAAAACAGCCTATACTCAGAGATTAAAGACCAACCTGGAGCTTATTCTAGAGCCAGTCCAGTGAAGTGGCAGGGGTCCTGGGTTCAAGTGCAGTTCTCTTTGTAATTTGGTATAAAATTTTGCAAGTCCCCTTTGTATCTGCTTTTGCCATGATAGGGCAACAATCGCTGTTTTACTCAACCAAGTCAGGCTTCCCAGTCAATCATCTGGCACAGGCAGTGTTATGTACCACCAGGAGTACTGTGTGAGGAGTTGTCCACTTGGCGCTCATTTATTATGTGATCTTGGGAAAATCATATAGCTACTCTGAGCACTATTTTTCTCACTGCAAAATAAGGATGCAGAGGCTTTGTCAGAGTTAGAAACTATAAAATTTAAAAGCTTATAGTGTTATTCTATAAAAACAGCAAAGCCTTACACAATTAATCAAAGAGATTATTATGCACTTTGAGAAATTGTGTCTTTAGCCAGTATCTGCACCAGTACCCATGGAGGAATGAGAATGATCTAAGGATGCTTTTACACATGTCGCTGAAGCTCCATGACTATATCCTCACAAGTGGAGGGTAACATACAGGGGGCAAAAGGGAAGGAGAGAAGAAGATTCTGACTCAAAGAGAATATATAACTGTTTGGGAAGACTAGGCCAGGCAGAAGGGGATAAACAGAGCCCTAGACCTGGATAAAATGTGTGTCTTTGAATTTTCATCATACCCTAGATAGGAGTATTTGTTTTCAGGAAATGTATAGTTATCATCTAGGTAGAATGGTAAAGTTTACAATTAGCAGCAAGACTTAAAATGTTTGAGCCTCATTTCTCTCCTAATATTACAAATCTAAGGAAAATCAGAAAGAGATTATATATATTTGGGTTCTTGGAGAAATCCTTTTAGGAACCATTGGGTCTGAGGGGATGAAACATCTGTTAGTCCTCGGAAGTGATTTGTTAAGAGGGATTTGAAAAGATATTCTTCCTAACTAGGTGTCTCTGTTATGGAGGAGGTAAAAACTAATGATTTCAAACAAAGGCTCAGGTCAATTGAGAATGGATAGTGAAAAGATGTGGGGTAAGAACCAGGTGAGTTTTTGGGCCATTGGCTCTGAGAAAGGTAGTGGTCACCAGAGACATGAGGCAGTAGGATCAACCCATGTAATACAAGCATGGGCTGAGGATGACATTCCAAAGTCAGCAGAGCAATCTCTCATATGAGGACAGGACATATCTCTCTTGTGGGCATGGTGTCAAAGTAGTATTTAGAAAATTCTATCAGAACATTTTAAGATATGGTTAATCAGTTAACAAGTCCATTGCCACTGAATATCGGCAATTATTTCTTTCATTTATTTGTTAGTTGTTCCAGCAAAGTTTTATTGGAATATAGCCACACGTGCAGATTTATATATTGACTGTAGGTGCTTCCATGCTATGATGGCTAAGCTGACCAGATACATCAGAGACTGTATGGCCCACAAAGCCTAAAATATTTATGATCTGACCTCTACAGAAACAAGTTTGCTGAATCCTAATCGAGGAGGAGTCATGCATTAAAGATAACCAGTTTAATCACAGGTGCACAGTCGGTAATCTCCCAGCCCAAATCCTCATGGTGACTGTTCTAGAGTCAAAGGTCACTCAAACTCACTACATACACTGCTTGAGCCTTTAGGTCAAAGTGTTTTCCAAACTGGTTTCCTACCCTGAGAAGTTCCCCAAGTGGCTTAAACAGAAGGAGGAAAAAGACCCTTGGGAAAGTTAAACAGATCACTTCTTAGATCTAAAGAATAGAAAGACAAGAATCACTATTACATTGTATGTCAAGGTGATTTTCCCTTAGAAGATTCTACTTAGAAGAAAAATATTGATTCTTACAAGAAAATTACACTTGGAGCTACTATATTCTGATCCCCTTTTGAATGACATAAATGCGAGTAAAGAATAAAGAGTAGCATCACTTTATGTTGCAAAATTTCATTTATTAAAACAGTTGAAATTATTGCAGTCTACCATTAAGCTCAAATGCTCTATCATTCAATTGCTTCTTCCAAAAGATTATACATAATAACAATGATTTACTTGATTGTTATCACCTGCAGAAAGTAGATTGTCTCCAAATGGAAGACAAATTAATGAGCCTGTGATGTTGGCTTCAGGGAAGAACTCTTCTCATCCTGTTTTCTTCATTCTGCTTGGGAGCCCAGGACTCGAGAATTCCCAATTTTGGATTGCTTTTCCATTAGGTGTCATGTATGTTGTGGCTATAGTTGGCAATATCACTATCCTTCATATAATCCAAACTGACCACACGCTGCATGAGCCCATGTACCTGTTTCTGGCCATGCTGGCTATCACTGACCTGGTCCTCTCCTCTTCCACCCAACCTAAAATGTTGGCTATACTCTGGTTTCATG
>NW_025795866.1:0-3769 GCF_021613505.1 Equus quagga
GAATGAAGAAGACCTGGATGAGGCAGGCATGGTATTCAATCTCATGAGCGTGAAACCAGAGTATAGCCAGCATTTTAGGTTGAGTGGAAGAGGAGAGGACCAGGTCAGTGATAGCCAGCATAGCCAGAAAAAGATACATGGGCTCATGCAGCGTGTGGTCAGTTCGGATTATATGAAGGATAGTGATATTGCCAACTGTAGCCACAACATACATGACACCTAATGGAAAAGCAATCCAAAATTGGGCATTCTTGAGTCCTGGGATTCCAAGAAGAATGAAGAAAACAGGATGAGAAGAGCTGTTCTCTGAAGCCAACATCACAGGATCGTTAATTTGTCCTCTGTTGGGAACGTAATCTACTCTCTGCTGGTGATAACAGTCAATAAACCATTATTATTATTTACAGTCTTCTAGAAGGAGCAATTGAATAATAGGGCATTTGCGTTTAATGGTAAACTAGAATAATTTCAACTGTTTTAATAAATGAGTTTTGCACCATAAAGTGATGCTACTCTTTATCCTTTACTCATATTTATGTCATTCGAAACAGGGTCAGAATGTACTAGCTGCAAGTGTAATGTTTTTTTCTAACAATCAATGTTTTTCTTTTAAGTAGAATCTCCTAAGGGAAAATTATCTGACAAATAATGTCATAGTAATTCTTGCTCTTCTATTTAGAACAAACAACTGATCTATTTAATCTTTCCCATAGGTCTTTTTCATCAATCTGTTTTGGCTACTTGGGTAACTCTTCAGGTCGAAAACCAGTTTGGAAAACACTTTTACCTAATGCCCATAGCAGTGTATGTAGTGATGTTGAGTGAGCTTTGACTCTAAGACAGTTGCCATGAAGATCTGAGCTGGAAGATAATTGATTTAACAATTTTCACCAGTAATTAAGCCTATTATCTTTAACGTATGGCTCATCCTAGAATTAGGATTCAGCAAACTCTTTTTCTGTAAAAAGTCAGATCATAAATACTTTAGGCTTTGTGGACCACACGGTCTCTATTGCAACTAGTCAGCGTAGCCATTGTAGCATGATAGCAGTTATGGTTAATATATAAATGTGTGTGTGTCTATATTCCAATAAAACTTTGTTTATAAAAACAGACTGCAAGCCGGATTTGATCTGCAGGCTATCATTTTCTAACTCTTGTCCTAGATGATAAATTTTCATGAAGTCAGTCCTGAACCATGCACTATCCATAGCACCTCTGTTTTTGGTACAGAATAAGAATTTAATAAACATTTGCTGAAGCAAATAATAGACAAATGCCATTATTCAGTAGCAGTTAATTTACTAACTGATTAACAATATCTTAAAATGTTCTGACAGTACCCTGTAAACACTACTTTGACACCATTCCCCCAAGAGAGTTATGTTCATTTCTCATACTAGAGGTTGCTCTGAGGGCCAGTAAACAACTTTGTGAATGTCATCCTCAGCCCGTACATGCATTACATGGGTCAATCCTACTGTGTGACCTCTGGTGACCACTACTTAACTCAGAGCCAATGACCAAAATCTCACATGGTTCTTATCCAACACTTTTTCACTATTTAATCTCAGTAGACTTGTGCCTTTGTTTGAAAGCTGTAGTTTTTACCTCTTCCATAATAGAAACACCTAAGCATGAAGAATATCTTTTAAAATCCCCCTTAACAAATCACCCCTGGGGACTAACAAATGTTTCATTCACCCAGACCCAATGGTTCCTGAAAAGGTTTCTTCAAGATCCAAAATGGACCTAACCTCATTCTGATTTTCCCTAGATTTATAACATGAGAGACATGGGACTCAGACTTTTTGGATCTTGCTCCAAATTGCTAACTTAACCATCCTACCGAGATAATAGCTATAAATTTGCTCAAAACAAATACTCCTATGTAGGGTATGGTGAAAATTCAGAAACACACACATTATCCAGGGTCTAGGCTCTGTTTTGTCTTCTTCTGCCTGGTATGGTCTTCCCAAACAGTTACATATTCTGTTTGAGTCTTCCTCTCTCCCTCCCTTTTTCCCACTGTCTATTACCCAACGCTTGTGAGGACATAGTCACTGAGGTTGAGGGACACCTGGAAAAGCATACTTAGACCACTTTTGTTCCTACACTGAGTTCTGGTGAAGATGCTGGCTAAAGATACAATCTCTCAAAGTGTAAAATAATCTCATTGATTGATTGTGGTGGGCATTTCTATTTTTGCAGATATAATTCCATAAGCTTTTAACTTTCATTTCTAACTCTCATAAAGCCTCTGCATTCTTATTTTACAATGAGAAAAATAGAGCTCAGAGTAGTTACATGGTTTGACCAAGATCACATAATAAATGAGTGTCAAGTGCACCACTCCAGACCCAGTGCTCTTGGTGGTATACACCACTGTCTCTGCCAGATAGTGATTGATTGGGATGCCCAACTTTTTTGGATTAAACAGAGATTGTTGCCATGTGATAACAAAGGGAGATATGAAGGGGACTTGCAAATTATATACTAACTTACGGACAGATCTGCATTTGAACCCAGAAGCCCTGCCACTTCACCGGACTGACTAGAATAAGCTACAGCACTAGATTAAGCTCCATGTTGGTTTTCTGGTATCTCTCAGTATAGGCTGTTTTCTCTAAGATGACATCTTTATTAGTTTCTGCCCTTGGGCCTTAATGGAGAACTCACCTGTTCTGCATACTCTTTTGGGGGTGGTGACTCTTTTCAACCAGATTTCAGCTACTCATATTCTGCAGCCCCTTTCAAAAGCCAGTTTCTCTCCTCTGCTTCAGCTATATCCAAGATTCCCCAGTGGTCTTTCACAGAGCAGAGTTCCCTCCTAAGAGATACCTCTCAGCTTCCTCATTCCATTCTCCTGGATCTCATATTTCTGCTCTCGGATTTTCTTTCGTGGGTTGACAGTGGAGGAGTAGAGCTGCCTTGGGGCCCAAGTCTGAAGTGGGAGATGAGGGCCCTGATTGGTTCTTCTTTCCTCTTTTCACTTTCTGCTGCTTTCCCAGGGAATCTTCTGCTTTCACTACCTGCAATTCCCTTGTCTCTTTTTCATTCAGAGCTTTATGAGCTCGAAAAGAACAGAGTTAAGACTGCAAATCATGTGGAGTGGACAGGGAGTTAACCAATCCTCACTCATTTCTGTCCAGTGTGTGAGTTTTCAATAGTATTTCTGAGGGGAAGCACAGATTGTCAGCTTGCTGCTTGGTTGAGGGATGGAAATATGCATTCCCTAAAGGGTAGGAAAAGGAAGAGAAATATTAATTTCCCTTCTTGCCCAACATTCCTTCCTGACTTCCATGCTATCAAATATGTCCCTTAACCCCCATGGGCTAGAACTCTTGTGTGCATAGTGCATACTGAAAGGTGAAATTAAGTCATCTTTTTCAAGCCTGATAGCTAGGGTGAGCACATATTGAACTTCAGATTCGATTTTTCTGTTTCCCGAAACATAATCTGACTTGTGAGAACTCTGTATAGCTTTTGGGCCAGGAAATACGGCAACAAGAACTATGTTTTCACACTGATGGAGCCCTACCTTCAACTACAAGTATGGGTTTGAATACATCAATGGTACCCAATGCTCTGTTGGGCCTCAATTACTCCACTCCTTATTGGGAAATACTTATGCCACTCAATGTAACCATGTTGCTCAAGCCCGAAGGGATAAGAATAAAATGGGGTGAGATCTTACTAAGGAATAGTCTCAGGGAAATTTCGACTGTTTTCTAACTTTGGGGTATCTAAATATAAGGCATAGAGCAAT
>NW_025795867.1:0-3769 GCF_021613505.1 Equus quagga
ATTGCTCTATGCCTTATATTTAGATACCCCAAAGTTAGAAAACAGTCGAAATTTCCCTGAGACTATTCCTTAGTAAGATCTCACCCCATTTTATTCTTATCCCTTCGGGCTTGAGCAACATGGTTACATTGAGTGGCATAAGTATTTCCCAATAAGGAGTGGAGTAATTGAGGCCCAACAGAGCATTGGGTACCATTGATGTATTCAAACCCATACTTGTAGTTGAAGGTAGGGCTCCATCAGTGTGAAAACATAGTTCTTGTTGCCGTATTTCCTGGCCCAAAAGCTATACAGAGTTCTCACAAGTCAGATTATGTTTCGGGAAACAGAAAAATCGAATCTGAAGTTCAATATGTGCTCACCCTAGCTATCAGGCTTGAAAAAGATGACTTAATTTCACCTTTCAGTATGCACTATGCACACAAGAGTTCTAGCCCATGGGGGTTAAGGGACATATTTGATAGCATGGAAGTCAGGAAGGAATGTTGGGCAAGAAGGGAAATTAATATTTCTCTTCCTTTTCCTACCCTTTAGGGAATGCATATTTCCATCCCTCAACCAAGCAGCAAGCTGACAATCTGTGCTTCCCCTCAGAAATACTATTGAAAACTCACACACTGGACAGAAATGAGTGAGGATTGGTTAACTCCCTGTCCACTCCACATGATTTGCAGTCTTAACTCTGTTCTTTTCGAGCTCATAAAGCTCTGAATGAAAAAGAGACAAGGGAATTGCAGGTAGTGAAAGCAGAAGATTCCCTGGGAAAGCAGCAGAAAGTGAAAAGAGGAAAGAAGAACCAATCAGGGCCCTCATCTCCCACTTCAGACTTGGGCCCCAAGGCAGCTCTACTCCTCCACTGTCAACCCACGAAAGAAAATCCGAGAGCAGAAATATGAGATCCAGGAGAATGGAATGAGGAAGCTGAGAGGTATCTCTTAGGAGGGAACTCTGCTCTGTGAAAGACCACTGGGGAATCTTGGATATAGCTGAAGCAGAGGAGAGAAACTGGCTTTTGAAAGGGGCTGCAGAATATGAGTAGCTGAAATCTGGTTGAAAAGAGTCACCACCCCCAAAAGAGTATGCAGAACAGGTGAGTTCTCCATTAAGGCCCAAGGGCAGAAACTAATAAAGATGTCATCTTAGAGAAAACAGCCTATACTGAGAGATACCAGAAAACCAACATGGAGCTTAATCTAGTGCTGTAGCTTATTCTAGTCAGTCCGGTGAAGTGGCAGGGCTTCTGGGTTCAAATGCAGATCTGTCCGTAAGTTAGTATATAATTTGCAAGTCCCCTTCATATCTCCCTTTGTTATCACATGGCAACAATCTCTGTTTAATCCAAAAAAGTTGGGCATCCCAATCAATCACTATCTGGCAGAGACAGTGGTGTATACCACCAAGAGCACTGGGTCTGGAGTGGTGCACTTGACACTCATTTATTATGTGATCTTGGTCAAACCATGTAACTACTCTGAGCTCTATTTTTCTCATTGTAAAATAAGAATGCAGAGGCTTTATGAGAGTTAGAAATGAAAGTTAAAAGCTTATGGAATTATATCTGCAAAAATAGAAATGCCCACCACAATCAATCAATGAGATTATTTTACACTTTGAGAGATTGTATCTTTAGCCAGCATCTTCACCAGAACTCAGTGTAGGAACAAAAGTGGTCTAAGTATGCTTTTCCAGGTGTCCCTCAACCTCAGTGACTATGTCCTCACAAGCGTTGGGTAATAGACAGTGGGAAAAAGGGAGGGAGAGAGGAAGACTCAAACAGAATATGTAACTGTTTGGGAAGACCATACCAGGCAGAAGAAGACAAAACAGAGCCTAGACCCTGGATAATGTGTGTGTTTCTGAATTTTCACCATACCCTACATAGGAGTATTTGTTTTGAGCAAATTTATAGCTATTATCTCGGTAGGATGGTTAAGTTAGCAATTTGGAGCAAGATCCAAAAAGTCTGAGTCCCATGTCTCTCATGTTATAAATCTAGGGAAAATCAGAATGAGGTTAGGTCCATTTTGGATCTTGAAGAAACCTTTTCAGGAACCATTGGGTCTGGGTGAATGAAACATTTGTTAGTCCCCAGGGGTGATTTGTTAAGGGGGATTTTAAAAGATATTCTTCATGCTTAGGTGTTTCTATTATGGAAGAGGTAAAAACTACAGCTTTCAAACAAAGGCACAAGTCTACTGAGATTAAATAGTGAAAAAGTGTTGGATAAGAACCATGTGAGATTTTGGTCATTGGCTCTGAGTTAAGTAGTGGTCACCAGAGGTCACACAGTAGGATTGACCCATGTAATGCATGTACGGGCTGAGGATGACATTCACAAAGTTGTTTACTGGCCCTCAGAGCAACCTCTAGTATGAGAAATGAACATAACTCTCTTGGGGGAATGGTGTCAAAGTAGTGTTTACAGGGTACTGTCAGAACATTTTAAGATATTGTTAATCAGTTAGTAAATTAACTGCTACTGAATAATGGCATTTGTCTATTATTTGCTTCAGCAAATGTTTATTAAATTCTTATTCTGTACCAAAAACAGAGGTGCTATGGATAGTGCATGGTTCAGGACTGACTTCATGAAAATTTATCATCTAGGACAAGAGTTAGAAAATGATAGCCTGCAGATCAAATCCGGCTTGCAGTCTGTTTTTATAAACAAAGTTTTATTGGAATATAGACACACACACATTTATATATTAACCATAACTGCTATCATGCTACAATGGCTACGCTGACTAGTTGCAATAGAGACCGTGTGGTCCACAAAGCCTAAAGTATTTATGATCTGACTTTTTACAGAAAAAGAGTTTGCTGAATCCTAATTCTAGGATGAGCCATACGTTAAAGATAATAGGCTTAATTACTGGTGAAAATTGTTAAATCAATTATCTTCCAGCTCAGATCTTCATGGCAACTGTCTTAGAGTCAAAGCTCACTCAACATCACTACATACACTGCTATGGGCATTAGGTAAAAGTGTTTTCCAAACTGGTTTTCGACCTGAAGAGTTACCCAAGTAGCCAAAACAGATTGATGAAAAAGACCTATGGGAAAGATTAAATAGATCAGTTGTTTGTTCTAAATAGAAGAGCAAGAATTACTATGACATTATTTGTCAGATAATTTTCCCTTAGGAGATTCTACTTAAAAGAAAAACATTGATTGTTAGAAAAAAACATTACACTTGCAGCTAGTACATTCTGACCCTGTTTCGAATGACATAAATATGAGTAAAGGATAAAGAGTAGCATCACTTTATGGTGCAAAACTCATTTATTAAAACAGTTGAAATTATTCTAGTTTACCATTAAACGCAAATGCCCTATTATTCAATTGCTCCTTCTAGAAGACTGTAAATAATAATAATGGTTTATTGACTGTTATCACCAGCAGAGAGTAGATTACGTTCCCAACAGAGGACAAATTAACGATCCTGTGATGTTGGCTTCAGAGAACAGCTCTTCTCATCCTGTTTTCTTCATTCTTCTTGGAATCCCAGGACTCAAGAATGCCCAATTTTGGATTGCTTTTCCATTAGGTGTCATGTATGTTGTGGCTACAGTTGGCAATATCACTATCCTTCATATAATCCGAACTGACCACACGCTGCATGAGCCCATGTATCTTTTTCTGGCTATGCTGGCTATCACTGACCTGGTCCTCTCCTCTTCCACTCAACCTAAAATGCTGGCTATACTCTGGTTTCACGCTCATGAGATTGAATACCATGCCTGCCTCATCCAGGTCTTCTTCATTC
>NW_025795868.1:0-3382 GCF_021613505.1 Equus quagga
CAGCATTTTAGGTTGAGTGGAAGAGGAGAGGACCAGGTCAGTGGTAGCCAGCATAACCAGAAAGAGGTACATGGGTTCATGCAGGGTGTGGTCAGTTCGGATTATATGAAGGATAGTGATATTGCCAACTATAGCCACAACATACATGGCACCTAGTGGAAAGGCAATCCAAAATTGGGAATGCTCAAGTCCTGGGATCCCAAGCAGGATGAAGGACACAGGATGAGAAGAGTTGTTGTCTGAAGCCAGCATCATAAGATTGTTAATTTGTTCTCTATTGAGAGGGTAATCTACTCTGTGCTGGTGATAACAACAAATTAATTGTTATTTTTATTTATAATCTTTTGGAAGGAGTAATTGAATAATAGAGCATTTCGGTTTAATGGTAAACTGGAATAATTTCAACTGTTTTAATAAATGGAATTTTGCAACATAAAGTGATGCTACTCTTTATCCTTGACTCATATTTATGTCATTCAAAATGGGGTCAGAACATACTAAGTGCAAGTATAATTTTTTAATAACAATCAATATTTTTCTTATAAGTAAAATCTGCTAAGGGATTTTTCTTTCCGTAAAAAGTCAGATCATAAATATTTTAGGCTCTGTGGGCCATGCAATCTCTGTTGCAACTACTCAGCTTAGCCATTGTTGAATGAAAACAGTTGAAGTTAATATATAAATGTGTGAGTGTGATTATATTTCAATAACCTTTATTTATAAAAACAGCCTGCAAGCCAGATATCGTCTGCAGGCAATAATTTTATAACTCCTGTCCTAGATGATAAATTTTCATAAAGTCAGTCCTAAACCATGCACTATCCCCAGTGCCTCTGTTTTTGGAATAGAGTAAGAGTTTAATAAGCATTTGCTGAAGCAAATAACAAATAAATGCCATTATTCAGTGGCAATGAATTTATTACCTGAGTTTCTGTATCTTAAAACGTTCTGATAGAACCCTCTAAACACTACTTTGACACATTCCCACATGAGAGTTATGTCCATTTCTCATACTAGAGGCTGCTCTGCAGGTCAGTAAATGATTTTGTGAGTGTCATCCTCAGCCTATACCTGCATTACATGGATTGATCGTACTGTCTGACCTCTCTTGTGACCACTACCTATCTCCGAGCCAATGGTACAAAAATTCATCTTGTTCTTACCCAAGACCTTTTCAGTATTTAAACTCCTCATGACCTGAATCTTTGTTTGAAAGTGTTAGTTCTTATCTCCTCCATAATAGAAACACCTAAATAGGAAGAATATCTTTTCAAATCCCCCTTAACAAATCACCTCTGGGGACTAACAAATATTTCATTCACCTGGACCCAATGGTTTCTCAAAGGTTTCTCTGCAAGATCCCAAATAGACCTAACCTCTTTCTGAGTTTCTCTAGATTTATAACTTGAGAGAAATGGGACTCAGACTTTTTGAGCCTTGCTCCAAGTTGGAAACTTTACCATCCTACCTAGATAACAGCTATAAATTTCCTCAAAACAAATACTCCTATCTACAGTGTGGTGAAAATTCAGAACCACACGCATTATGTTAGAGGATCTAAGTTCTGTTTTATCCCCTTCTGCCTGGCCTGGTCTTCCCAAACAGTTACATATTCTGTTTGGCTTAGAGTCTTCCTCTCTCCTTCCCGTTTGCCCCCTGTAAGTCACCTTCCACTTGTGAGGACGTAGTCACTGAGGTTGAGGGACACCTGGAAAAGTATACATAGACCATTCTCATTCCTACACTGGGTTCTAGTGAAGATGCTGGCTAAAGATATGATTTCTCCAAGTGCATGATAATCTCTTAGATTAATTATGGAAGACTTTTCTAATTTTATATACATAACTATAAGCTTTTAAATTTTATTGTTTCTAACTCTTGCAAAGCCTCTGCATCCTTATTTTACAGTGAGAAAAATAGAGCTCAGAGTAGGTATATGATTTACCCAAGATCACATAATAAATGAACGCCAAGTGCACAACTCCACACCCAATGCTCTTGGTGGTATACACCACTGTCTCTGGCAGATAATGATTGATTGGGAAGCTCAACTTGGTTTGGGTTAAACAGAGATTGTTGCCCTATCATGACAAAGGCAGATACAAAGGGGACTTGCAAATTATATACTAAATTATGGACGGGTCTGCATTTGAACTCAGAACCCCTGCCACTTCACTGGACTGACTCTACAATAGAGGCCAGGTTGGTCTTCTGGTGTTTCTGGGTACGGGCTATTTTCTATAGGATAGGATCTTTCTTAGATTCTGCCCGTAAGCCTTAATGGGGAACTCACCTCTTCTCCATACTGGTTTTGGGATGGTTACTCCTCTCAACTAGAGTTCAGCTAATCATATTCTGCTGTCCATTTCATAAGCCAGTTTCTTTTGCTTCATCTATATCCCAGACTCTCCAATGACCTTTGCCCAGAACAAAGCTTCCTCATAAGAGATGCTTCTCAGCTTCCTCGTTCCATTCTCCTGGCTCTGGTATTCTGCTCTCAGATTTTCTTTCCTAGGCAGACAGTGGAGGAGTAGAGTTGATCTAGGACTCACATCTGGAGTAGGAGATGGGAGCCCTTGACTAGTGCCTTTTCCTCTCTGTGCTTTCCGCTGCTGTCCCATGAAATCTGGTGCCTTCACTACCTGCAATTCCCTTGTGTGTTTTCCCTAACAGCTTTATGAGCTCAACATGGACAGAGTTAAGACTGCAAGTCATGAGAGTGGACAGGGAGTTAACCAATCCTCAATCATTTTTGTCCAGCGTGTGACGTTTTCAATAGTATTTCTGATAGAAAGCACAAATTGCCAGCTTGCTGCTTGGTTGAGGGATGGAAATGTGCATTCTCTAAAGGGTAGAAAAAGGAAGAACAATATTAATTTCCCTTCTTGCGCAACATTCCTTCCTCTCTTCCCTGCTATCAAATATGCCTTGTAACTGCCACTGGCTAGAACTCTTGTGAGCCTACTGCATACTGAAAGGTGAAATTAAGTCATCTTTTTGAAGCATAGTAGCTGGGGCGATTGCACGTTAAATTTCAGATTCAATTTTCTGTTTCCCAGAATACAACCTAACTTTTGAGAACTCGGTGTAGCTTTTGGTTCAGAAAATATGGCAACAAGAACTATGTTCTCACACTGATGGAGCTCAACTTTCATCTGTGAGTGTGGGCTTGAATACATCAAGGGTACTGACTGGCTCTGTTGGGCCTCAGTTACTCCACTCATTATAATACGGAAATAGTTGTGCCTCTCAACTCAACCATTGCTCAAGCCCAAAAGGATAAAGAATGAAATGGGCTGAGATCTTGCTAATGAATACCTTCAGGGAAACAGTTAGACTGTTTTCTAACTTTGGGGTATCTAAATATAAGGCATAGAGCAAT
>NW_025795869.1:0-3382 GCF_021613505.1 Equus quagga
ATTGCTCTATGCCTTATATTTAGATACCCCAAAGTTAGAAAACAGTCTAACTGTTTCCCTGAAGGTATTCATTAGCAAGATCTCAGCCCATTTCATTCTTTATCCTTTTGGGCTTGAGCAATGGTTGAGTTGAGAGGCACAACTATTTCCGTATTATAATGAGTGGAGTAACTGAGGCCCAACAGAGCCAGTCAGTACCCTTGATGTATTCAAGCCCACACTCACAGATGAAAGTTGAGCTCCATCAGTGTGAGAACATAGTTCTTGTTGCCATATTTTCTGAACCAAAAGCTACACCGAGTTCTCAAAAGTTAGGTTGTATTCTGGGAAACAGAAAATTGAATCTGAAATTTAACGTGCAATCGCCCCAGCTACTATGCTTCAAAAAGATGACTTAATTTCACCTTTCAGTATGCAGTAGGCTCACAAGAGTTCTAGCCAGTGGCAGTTACAAGGCATATTTGATAGCAGGGAAGAGAGGAAGGAATGTTGCGCAAGAAGGGAAATTAATATTGTTCTTCCTTTTTCTACCCTTTAGAGAATGCACATTTCCATCCCTCAACCAAGCAGCAAGCTGGCAATTTGTGCTTTCTATCAGAAATACTATTGAAAACGTCACACGCTGGACAAAAATGATTGAGGATTGGTTAACTCCCTGTCCACTCTCATGACTTGCAGTCTTAACTCTGTCCATGTTGAGCTCATAAAGCTGTTAGGGAAAACACACAAGGGAATTGCAGGTAGTGAAGGCACCAGATTTCATGGGACAGCAGCGGAAAGCACAGAGAGGAAAAGGCACTAGTCAAGGGCTCCCATCTCCTACTCCAGATGTGAGTCCTAGATCAACTCTACTCCTCCACTGTCTGCCTAGGAAAGAAAATCTGAGAGCAGAATACCAGAGCCAGGAGAATGGAACGAGGAAGCTGAGAAGCATCTCTTATGAGGAAGCTTTGTTCTGGGCAAAGGTCATTGGAGAGTCTGGGATATAGATGAAGCAAAAGAAACTGGCTTATGAAATGGACAGCAGAATATGATTAGCTGAACTCTAGTTGAGAGGAGTAACCATCCCAAAACCAGTATGGAGAAGAGGTGAGTTCCCCATTAAGGCTTACGGGCAGAATCTAAGAAAGATCCTATCCTATAGAAAATAGCCCGTACCCAGAAACACCAGAAGACCAACCTGGCCTCTATTGTAGAGTCAGTCCAGTGAAGTGGCAGGGGTTCTGAGTTCAAATGCAGACCCGTCCATAATTTAGTATATAATTTGCAAGTCCCCTTTGTATCTGCCTTTGTCATGATAGGGCAACAATCTCTGTTTAACCCAAACCAAGTTGAGCTTCCCAATCAATCATTATCTGCCAGAGACAGTGGTGTATACCACCAAGAGCATTGGGTGTGGAGTTGTGCACTTGGCGTTCATTTATTATGTGATCTTGGGTAAATCATATACCTACTCTGAGCTCTATTTTTCTCACTGTAAAATAAGGATGCAGAGGCTTTGCAAGAGTTAGAAACAATAAAATTTAAAAGCTTATAGTTATGTATATAAAATTAGAAAAGTCTTCCATAATTAATCTAAGAGATTATCATGCACTTGGAGAAATCATATCTTTAGCCAGCATCTTCACTAGAACCCAGTGTAGGAATGAGAATGGTCTATGTATACTTTTCCAGGTGTCCCTCAACCTCAGTGACTACGTCCTCACAAGTGGAAGGTGACTTACAGGGGGCAAACGGGAAGGAGAGAGGAAGACTCTAAGCCAAACAGAATATGTAACTGTTTGGGAAGACCAGGCCAGGCAGAAGGGGATAAAACAGAACTTAGATCCTCTAACATAATGCGTGTGGTTCTGAATTTTCACCACACTGTAGATAGGAGTATTTGTTTTGAGGAAATTTATAGCTGTTATCTAGGTAGGATGGTAAAGTTTCCAACTTGGAGCAAGGCTCAAAAAGTCTGAGTCCCATTTCTCTCAAGTTATAAATCTAGAGAAACTCAGAAAGAGGTTAGGTCTATTTGGGATCTTGCAGAGAAACCTTTGAGAAACCATTGGGTCCAGGTGAATGAAATATTTGTTAGTCCCCAGAGGTGATTTGTTAAGGGGGATTTGAAAAGATATTCTTCCTATTTAGGTGTTTCTATTATGGAGGAGATAAGAACTAACACTTTCAAACAAAGATTCAGGTCATGAGGAGTTTAAATACTGAAAAGGTCTTGGGTAAGAACAAGATGAATTTTTGTACCATTGGCTCGGAGATAGGTAGTGGTCACAAGAGAGGTCAGACAGTACGATCAATCCATGTAATGCAGGTATAGGCTGAGGATGACACTCACAAAATCATTTACTGACCTGCAGAGCAGCCTCTAGTATGAGAAATGGACATAACTCTCATGTGGGAATGTGTCAAAGTAGTGTTTAGAGGGTTCTATCAGAACGTTTTAAGATACAGAAACTCAGGTAATAAATTCATTGCCACTGAATAATGGCATTTATTTGTTATTTGCTTCAGCAAATGCTTATTAAACTCTTACTCTATTCCAAAAACAGAGGCACTGGGGATAGTGCATGGTTTAGGACTGACTTTATGAAAATTTATCATCTAGGACAGGAGTTATAAAATTATTGCCTGCAGACGATATCTGGCTTGCAGGCTGTTTTTATAAATAAAGGTTATTGAAATATAATCACACTCACACATTTATATATTAACTTCAACTGTTTTCATTCAACAATGGCTAAGCTGAGTAGTTGCAACAGAGATTGCATGGCCCACAGAGCCTAAAATATTTATGATCTGACTTTTTACGGAAAGAAAAATCCCTTAGCAGATTTTACTTATAAGAAAAATATTGATTGTTATTAAAAAATTATACTTGCACTTAGTATGTTCTGACCCCATTTTGAATGACATAAATATGAGTCAAGGATAAAGAGTAGCATCACTTTATGTTGCAAAATTCCATTTATTAAAACAGTTGAAATTATTCCAGTTTACCATTAAACCGAAATGCTCTATTATTCAATTACTCCTTCCAAAAGATTATAAATAAAAATAACAATTAATTTGTTGTTATCACCAGCACAGAGTAGATTACCCTCTCAATAGAGAACAAATTAACAATCTTATGATGCTGGCTTCAGACAACAACTCTTCTCATCCTGTGTCCTTCATCCTGCTTGGGATCCCAGGACTTGAGCATTCCCAATTTTGGATTGCCTTTCCACTAGGTGCCATGTATGTTGTGGCTATAGTTGGCAATATCACTATCCTTCATATAATCCGAACTGACCACACCCTGCATGAACCCATGTACCTCTTTCTGGTTATGCTGGCTACCACTGACCTGGTCCTCTCCTCTTCCACTCAACCTAAAATGCTG
>NW_025795870.1:0-5546 GCF_021613505.1 Equus quagga
TAACCTCATATATGCTGGGTTTAATGTAGGGAAACTGATATCAGGGTAAGTATGAATTACCCCCTATTTTATGTCCATCTCTCAATCTTGAGGGATTTGGTGCTGCGACTGATCTAGCTGCTTCCTGCTGGAACAGGGCATAAGTTGTTCCATCTCACTGAACCAGTCTTTTAATAAGACAGTGATGCAAATGGGCTCCCGAAGTTAGGCCTGTATCAGGTAAGTAAGTAACCAGGTATTTAATAAGAAGTTTTTCTAGAGAAACCAAAAGAGAAAAACAAGGTTAATGGTTGGAACAAATTATAAACTAGTTCTTGAGCCCAGGGGGCAGCCAGTCAAGATTCCTAGAAGTCAGGGTTGAGGCATCTTTTGCAGTTTGAAATGTCTCTGATGGTGTCATCAGGCACTCGGGTAGCTTTTTGAGTGGCTTATGCAGCAGTAGACATGAATCTCTCTTAAGTTTATATTAGGTCCTCCAGCTTCAGTTTGCAAGGCTTTAGGAAAAAGGGAAGATTTAGTTTTCGATGACTCCAAATGAAAATGATTGGAAAAAACCCTGAAAATGTTAGTGTGGAGGTTTGTAGCCAGGTATTTCAGGAGACTAAAAGAATTCAGGAGCCAGTCTAGTTAACAGATGTAACAAAAATCTTAAAGACAATTGACAGAACCAAAATCCAATATCCACAAATGTGTATTACAGTTTCTATTGAAACATAATCTTTCTCTCTAAAGTCACCCTCAGTTTCACTAGACATAGCCAAATTAAGACTAACTGGTTTGCAAAATAAGTCTAGTTTTAATAAATTTGGCATAATTATTTACATAAGTACAGCAAGAATAGTAATTGATTATATAGGCTCTTTTAAATCTGCTTTGCTGGAATGTGATAAGGAATCTCAGGTTGAACTTTAAAGGCCTCTCAAGGAAAGCCAAGCAAAAGACCTGTCATCATATTCTGCCTGCAGTACCTACAGATTTGGGTGAATCCCTCTCTTTGTGAGGTTCCCCAAAATATTGAGGTTCCTTGTGCCCGCCAGAGTGAGCTACATTCTCTGCTCAACCTTTCCAGATCACGGAACCCATAAGCAAGGTACCAGGCCAATATTTCCAAGTGGCTTTATTCCAGAATGTCAACCTTCGTTCCTCAAAAGCTGTCTTGTTATATCCAAGCCTGTATGGTTTTTTCAAATATGGTGTTCCAGTCAAAGCTTTAGTAATATAACCAGTGTTTATAATTGTGTCCTGTTATAAGAAGAGCAGATTCTTAGTGGACTTGTGCAAATAACCATATTGCCATGAGAATAAGAATACTTAGTCATCAGGAGTTTTTATGTTTTGGAGGGCTCAGATAGGGCGAAAAAGATGAATGTTTCAATTTTGTTTACATTTGCTATAAATTATAGTTCTTTAAGAGAATAGAGAAAAAGGTTTTTTTTTAAACTGGAAAAAAACAAAATATCAAAAATCAGCAATAACTCAATGAAAAAGCCATAAACATTATAATCATCCCTATTGGTTTATTCAGTCCTGTGTAATTGGTTCTTGATCTTAATCTTGTGTCAGCAGTTTGTGAGGTGATCAGTTTCTCTGCTAGAGTTCTGTCATTTCTACCCAGTTTAGTTTTACAATCTGAACGTTTATCAGAACCTGTATTCTAGAGTAGGCACCAGAATCCTTTCCATGACTTTCTCTGAAGATGAAACATATTTGCAAAAACATCAAAGTAAAACAGCAACTGTCTGCAAATAAAAAACCTTTCAAAAATGGTAATTTACAAAGACACTTGACCATTCTTGTGACATATAATACTTTGAGATAATAATCAGAATTATGTTAATATAATAATCAGAATTAATATAATATAATATTATATAATATAATATATTATATATAATATAATAATATATAATAATGTAATATAATATAATAATTATATAATATATAATATAATAATATAATAATCAGAATTAATTAAAGTAGGACTTCAGAGAGATGGATTCAGAGTGAGACTTCAGAGTGATGACTGACAATCAGAACAGATCATAATTTTAGATGATTTTTAAAATACTTATATTCCTAACACTCATTTACGTAATATCATTTAAGAAAGTTTATCATTACTTATTTGACAGTGCTTCCCATGTAGTCTAATATGCCAAATAAACCTAATTAGTTCAGCATTTTTTCTTATAGGAAGAGAGCAAATCTCTCTGAGAAGTCCCAGGGGCCCTCTGAAAATTCCCATAGAAACTCTCCCTCCTCTTCCAGGTCAAAAGAAAGGTTTGATTCGGGACTTGAATATTTGTGTGTAGTGGGGAGCTTGTCAAGAATATTAAAAGCTTTAAAACATTTTTTTCAGGTAGGAAACAAAGCTCACTGTGAAACCATGTTCAGGTATCTACTTGAAGTGACAACAGAAACAGTCAAGGGGAAACAGAGTTAAAATAGTAAAAAAAACCAGCCTTTTTATAATCTTTTTATCAAAAGAAGATTAGAAGTTTAGGAAAATTATCTTTTAAGAAAGAGGAAACCAAGTTTTAATTTTGTACCAGTTTACTTTTGACATATAAATTTATTTACTTAATTGGATTTACTTTAATCTTAGCCAACTTGACCATACATAAAACTCTTTAGGGCTTTACTTTTACAAACCTTTGGTTACTTTTTTTACATTCAGAATTTGTCCCAGTACTTTAGGACAAATTTATCTTTCTCAACTTAAGAAATAAAAATATTTCCATTCTTTATATCTTTTTACTGAAAACATATATTTTACTTTCCTTGTATACAGATGTTTTAGAAATATGTGTTTTCTTATAGAAAATTCCTCAGCATACCTAAAACATGTTTATCAATAAACCTAAGCACTTTTCAGTTTCCGTGATATAAGAAACCAAAGGCAGACAAATATATGGTTAGTAGTTAAGCTTTAATATTTTATCTTATATGGAAATGACCTAGATACCCAATAAACTGTTATTATTTAACTTACCTTAATAAAGCTATAAAGTTTAAGTTTCTAAAAAGATTTTGGAAGCTGTTTTTTAAGTATGCAGACTATAAAACATAATTATTGTACTTAAAACTCTTACCCAGTTTTAACAATTACTCTTAAAAACTTCATGTGACATTACAGCAGTTAACTATCGTCTTCAGTTGTTTTAAGTACATACATCATAATACATACAATTATTGTTCAAAAGTTTTTCCAAAAACTTTTATCTTTTTATCTTTATTTAGTTTACCTGTTCTTAACAATTATAGTTAGATCGTCTACAAAAACCTCATGAGACATTAAACAAAATTAGCTATTATACTGAGTTACTAGTTTTGCTGATATATTTTGTAACAGAGATGACATGAGCTCGTTTGACCAGTAAACCCAGGCTGTGTGTCTGCATCATAGCCAATGCTAATAACTTTGAGGACATGTCTATTTTAAATCAAACCAGCAAACTTAAACAGGCTTTCATTCATCAAAGATCATTTTATTTCATGTTAAATAACTTTGTCTCTTAGAAGTTTTTGCATATTCATTAAAGACCGCATTCAGTTATGAGGGATTTTGAATCCTCTTCTGAAACAGGTTTCCAGAATGGCCATTACAATTCCAAATTCTCTCAAAAGTTGACTTATTTTTACTTGTTCAATTTTAGACCAGGAATTTTGGGGGAGTTGAAGCGAAGCAAAGCTTGCTGGGAAGCTCGGCAAGAGAGTAGACAAAAGCAGCAGATTTGGGTTCGGCTGCTGGCATGTTTAATTATTTAATTAGTTTCTCTTAAAGAGGCAGTAAAGTATTTCTAATTTTGTTTAGAAGCCTCAAAAGATTAGAACAGACTCCTCATTGTTGCAGCTGGCTTTTCCAATTGCATACATCAGTTTGGGTGAACTGAAATTGGCCTGTTTAAGTATATCAATTTTTATAAAACTTTATCTTAGTTTTACTAACTCTTATACTTTTAATTAGAATTTACATTAGAATTCCATTAACAAGTTTTGGTATTGCAACATTGTGTAGGGGAAGCATTCCCAGTTAGGCATAACATTTATTCCCAAAGCAAATATCCAGGCAAAGTTGACATAACCTCTTTGTATAATATTAGCTTAAACACGTTAATCTTTATAGTCTTGTTAACCCTAGCAGCCTAACTATTGGCCCAAACAGTTGTTGGTCAGGTTTCTCTCTCTGATTTCTGCCTCCTGACCTTGTAAGTGTTTCAAACTGGGGTAAATACAACAGGTTTGTTTGATGTCCTTTAATGTTGGGGAGCCATTATGGGGGTCCCTTTAGCCAATCCAACCTTAGGCAATGTTTTACTAAAACCTTGTTTTAACTTTATTTATATCTGTTCCATTTATCCCATTTTTCTTTTAATAACTAGCTAAAGATTTTTATCCCATTGGGATGAGTCCTGTGACTCTTCCCTTTCCAATTTCTCTTTGTTAACTTAATATTTTCTCTAGCATCTGTAAGACTACGAGAAGCTGAGACCCCAAGTTTGATTAAGTTCTTAAGACTAGTCATTATAGTTTCCTTTTAATTTGGTCTTTTCATAAGTACCAATAAAACAGCTGTTTATCATGAGAGCTCTCTAAAAAGTTTCCCAACTTAAGGATCCATTGTGTGGCCTTTTTTTTCCTTCTGGAGTCTAAAGAATATTGTGGCCACGTGGTGTTACGAAAGAAAATCATCCCTCTTTAGACATTGTCTTATAGCTATAGGTCGACCATCAGCCAAAGTTTTTCCCAAGGGGCTCTTAGGTGGAATAGATGCAGCACCTCCCATGTTAACACTTTTAAAAGGAAAGACAGACAAACAACAACAAATAACAAACAAGTGCACTTTCCCCAAAACCCTCAGCCACCAAAGGAAGCCAAAACAAAGACCAAAAACCAAAGTGCTTCCAGTCCCAGCTTAGTCTGTGTGCTATACTCGGCGGGCGCCCAACAAATGAAGATCCGCTATGCAGATCTTCCCAAATGAGCAAGGATAAAGGACCTCAGTTGTGCACACCCGGGGGACTTACCAAAATTTGGCCCGGGTGTCACGACTTCAAAACAAATGGAGCCAAGAGGGCTGCCGGGTACCCATTATTTCCAGCTAGTCCTGCTGGAAAAGGTTAACACAAGGACAAAAACAAAAACTACCAGCTACTTACAAGAGACGTCTTCCTAAGCCCTGAACCTAGTTTCTTCCACCACCAAAGCAAAAGCACAGAGGGCCAATGACGTCTGGTCAGCAGCCTGTCGCTTGGGGCTGTCCCTGAGACAAGGGGCTCAGGGAGCTGCAGGACAGCTTCCAAGAGAGGCCTTTAGCCAGAGGCCAGTGTGCCACAGGTGAGACGTCTGCATGGGACATGGTCCCATCTGGGTCGCCAAATTGATATCGAACCTCAAGTGAGTTCGCTCACCTGTTGCACAGCAAGCCAATCTCTGACACCAGCTGTCGTGGAAGAAAGTAGGAATTTTATTATTGCACAGCACTGAGCAAGGAGATAGGGCAGCTAACGCTGAAATCCAAACTCCCCAAAAAGCTAAAAGGAAGG
>NW_025795871.1:0-5546 GCF_021613505.1 Equus quagga
CCTTCCTTTTAGCTTTTTGGGGAGTTTGGATTTCAGCGTTAGCTGCCCTATCTCCTTGCTCAGTGCTGTGCAATAATAAAATTCCTACTTTCTTCCACGACAGCTGGTGTCAGAGATTGGCTTGCTGTGCAACAGGTGAGCGAACTCACTTGAGGTTCGATATCAATTTGGCGACCCAGATGGGACCATGTCCCATGCAGACGTCTCACCTGTGGCACACTGGCCTCTGGCTAAAGGCCTCTCTTGGAAGCTGTCCTGCAGCTCCCTGAGCCCCTTGTCTCAGGGACAGCCCCAAGCGACAGGCTGCTGACCAGACGTCATTGGCCCTCTGTGCTTTTGCTTTGGTGGTGGAAGAAACTAGGTTCAGGGCTTAGGAAGACGTCTCTTGTAAGTAGCTGGTAGTTTTTGTTTTTGTCCTTGTGTTAACCTTTTCCAGCAGGACTAGCTGGAAATAATGGGTACCCGGCAGCCCTCTTGGCTCCATTTGTTTTGAAGTCGTGACACCCGGGCCAAATTTTGGTAAGTCCCCCGGGTGTGCACAACTGAGGTCCTTTATCCTTGCTCATTTGGGAAGATCTGCATAGCGGATCTTCATTTGTTGGGCGCCCGCCGAGTATAGCACACAGACTAAGCTGGGACTGGAAGCACTTTGGTTTTTGGTCTTTGTTTTGGCTTCCTTTGGTGGCTGAGGGTTTTGGGGAAAGTGCACTTGTTTGTTATTTGTTGTTGTTTGTCTGTCTTTCCTTTTAAAAGTGTTAACATGGGAGGTGCTGCATCTATTCCACCTAAGAGCCCCTTGGGAAAAACTTTGGCTGATGGTCGACCTATAGCTATAAGACAATGTCTAAAGAGGGATGATTTTCTTTCGTAACACCACGTGGCCACAATATTCTTTAGACTCCAGAAGGAAAAAAAAGGCCACACAATGGATCCTTAAGTTGGGAAACTTTTTAGAGAGCTCTCATGATAAACAGCTGTTTTATTGGTACTTATGAAAAGACCAAATTAAAAGGAAACTATAATGACTAGTCTTAAGAACTTAATCAAACTTGGGGTCTCAGCTTCTCGTAGTCTTACAGATGCTAGAGAAAATATTAAGTTAACAAAGAGAAATTGGAAAGGGAAGAGTCACAGGACTCATCCCAATGGGATAAAAATCTTTAGCTAGTTATTAAAAGAAAAATGGGATAAATGGAACAGATATAAATAAAGTTAAAACAAGGTTTTAGTAAAACATTGCCTAAGGTTGGATTGGCTAAAGGGACCCCCATAATGGCTCCCCAACATTAAAGGACATCAAACAAACCTGTTGTATTTACCCCAGTTTGAAACACTTACAAGGTCAGGAGGCAGAAATCAGAGAGAGAAACCTGACCAACAACTGTTTGGGCCAATAGTTAGGCTGCTAGGGTTAACAAGACTATAAAGATTAACGTGTTTAAGCTAATATTATACAAAGAGGTTATGTCAACTTTGCCTGGATATTTGCTTTGGGAATAAATGTTATGCCTAACTGGGAATGCTTCCCCTACACAATGTTGCAATACCAAAACTTGTTAATGGAATTCTAATGTAAATTCTAATTAAAAGTATAAGAGTTAGTAAAACTAAGATAAAGTTTTATAAAAATTGATATACTTAAACAGGCCAATTTCAGTTCACCCAAACTGATGTATGCAATTGGAAAAGCCAGCTGCAACAATGAGGAGTCTGTTCTAATCTTTTGAGGCTTCTAAACAAAATTAGAAATACTTTACTGCCTCTTTAAGAGAAACTAATTAAATAATTAAACATGCCAGCAGCCGAACCCAAATCTGCTGCTTTTGTCTACTCTCTTGCCGAGCTTCCCAGCAAGCTTTGCTTCGCTTCAACTCCCCCAAAATTCCTGGTCTAAAATTGAACAAGTAAAAATAAGTCAACTTTTGAGAGAATTTGGAATTGTAATGGCCATTCTGGAAACCTGTTTCAGAAGAGGATTCAAAATCCCTCATAACTGAATGCGGTCTTTAATGAATATGCAAAAACTTCTAAGAGACAAAGTTATTTAACATGAAATAAAATGATCTTTGATGAATGAAAGCCTGTTTAAGTTTGCTGGTTTGATTTAAAATAGACATGTCCTCAAAGTTATTAGCATTGGCTATGATGCAGACACACAGCCTGGGTTTACTGGTCAAACGAGCTCATGTCATCTCTGTTACAAAATATATCAGCAAAACTAGTAACTCAGTATAATAGCTAATTTTGTTTAATGTCTCATGAGGTTTTTGTAGACGATCTAACTATAATTGTTAAGAACAGGTAAACTAAATAAAGATAAAAAGATAAAAGTTTTTGGAAAAACTTTTGAACAATAATTGTATGTATTATGATGTATGTACTTAAAACAACTGAAGACGATAGTTAACTGCTGTAATGTCACATGAAGTTTTTAAGAGTAATTGTTAAAACTGGGTAAGAGTTTTAAGTACAATAATTATGTTTTATAGTCTGCATACTTAAAAAACAGCTTCCAAAATCTTTTTAGAAACTTAAACTTTATAGCTTTATTAAGGTAAGTTAAATAATAACAGTTTATTGGGTATCTAGGTCATTTCCATATAAGATAAAATATTAAAGCTTAACTACTAACCATATATTTGTCTGCCTTTGGTTTCTTATATCACGGAAACTGAAAAGTGCTTAGGTTTATTGATAAACATGTTTTAGGTATGCTGAGGAATTTTCTATAAGAAAACACATATTTCTAAAACATCTGTATACAAGGAAAGTAAAATATATGTTTTCAGTAAAAAGATATAAAGAATGGAAATATTTTTATTTCTTAAGTTGAGAAAGATAAATTTGTCCTAAAGTACTGGGACAAATTCTGAATGTAAAAAAAGTAACCAAAGGTTTGTAAAAGTAAAGCCCTAAAGAGTTTTATGTATGGTCAAGTTGGCTAAGATTAAAGTAAATCCAATTAAGTAAATAAATTTATATGTCAAAAGTAAACTGGTACAAAATTAAAACTTGGTTTCCTCTTTCTTAAAAGATAATTTTCCTAAACTTCTAATCTTCTTTTGATAAAAAGATTATAAAAAGGCTGGTTTTTTTTACTATTTTAACTCTGTTTCCCCTTGACTGTTTCTGTTGTCACTTCAAGTAGATACCTGAACATGGTTTCACAGTGAGCTTTGTTTCCTACCTGAAAAAAATGTTTTAAAGCTTTTAATATTCTTGACAAGCTCCCCACTACACACAAATATTCAAGTCCCGAATCAAACCTTTCTTTTGACCTGGAAGAGGAGGGAGAGTTTCTATGGGAATTTTCAGAGGGCCCCTGGGACTTCTCAGAGAGATTTGCTCTCTTCCTATAAGAAAAAATGCTGAACTAATTAGGTTTATTTGGCATATTAGACTACATGGGAAGCACTGTCAAATAAGTAATGATAAACTTTCTTAAATGATATTACGTAAATGAGTGTTAGGAATATAAGTATTTTAAAAATCATCTAAAATTATGATCTGTTCTGATTGTCAGTCATCACTCTGAAGTCTCACTCTGAATCCATCTCTCTGAAGTCCTACTTTAATTAATTCTGATTATTATATTATTATATTATATATTATATAATTATTATATTATATTACATTATTATATATTATTATATTATATATAATATATTATATTATATAATATTATATTATATTAATTCTGATTATTATATTAACATAATTCTGATTATTATCTCAAAGTATTATATGTCACAAGAATGGTCAAGTGTCTTTGTAAATTACCATTTTTGAAAGGTTTTTTATTTGCAGACAGTTGCTGTTTTACTTTGATGTTTTTGCAAATATGTTTCATCTTCAGAGAAAGTCATGGAAAGGATTCTGGTGCCTACTCTAGAATACAGGTTCTGATAAACGTTCAGATTGTAAAACTAAACTGGGTAGAAATGACAGAACTCTAGCAGAGAAACTGATCACCTCACAAACTGCTGACACAAGATTAAGATCAAGAACCAATTACACAGGACTGAATAAACCAATAGGGATGATTATAATGTTTATGGCTTTTTCATTGAGTTATTGCTGATTTTTGATATTTTGTTTTTTTCCAGTTTAAAAAAAAACCTTTTTCTCTATTCTCTTAAAGAACTATAATTTATAGCAAATGTAAACAAAATTGAAACATTCATCTTTTTCGCCCTATCTGAGCCCTCCAAAACATAAAAACTCCTGATGACTAAGTATTCTTATTCTCATGGCAATATGGTTATTTGCACAAGTCCACTAAGAATCTGCTCTTCTTATAACAGGACACAATTATAAACACTGGTTATATTACTAAAGCTTTGACTGGAACACCATATTTGAAAAAACCATACAGGCTTGGATATAACAAGACAGCTTTTGAGGAACGAAGGTTGACATTCTGGAATAAAGCCACTTGGAAATATTGGCCTGGTACCTTGCTTATGGGTTCCGTGATCTGGAAAGGTTGAGCAGAGAATGTAGCTCACTCTGGCGGGCACAAGGAACCTCAATATTTTGGGGAACCTCACAAAGAGAGGGATTCACCCAAATCTGTAGGTACTGCAGGCAGAATATGATGACAGGTCTTTTGCTTGGCTTTCCTTGAGAGGCCTTTAAAGTTCAACCTGAGATTCCTTATCACATTCCAGCAAAGCAGATTTAAAAGAGCCTATATAATCAATTACTATTCTTGCTGTACTTATGTAAATAATTATGCCAAATTTATTAAAACTAGACTTATTTTGCAAACCAGTTAGTCTTAATTTGGCTATGTCTAGTGAAACTGAGGGTGACTTTAGAGAGAAAGATTATGTTTCAATAGAAACTGTAATACACATTTGTGGATATTGGATTTTGGTTCTGTCAATTGTCTTTAAGATTTTTGTTACATCTGTTAACTAGACTGGCTCCTGAATTCTTTTAGTCTCCTGAAATACCTGGCTACAAACCTCCACACTAACATTTTCAGGGTTTTTTCCAATCATTTTCATTTGGAGTCATCGAAAACTAAATCTTCCCTTTTTCCTAAAGCCTTGCAAACTGAAGCTGGAGGACCTAATATAAACTTAAGAGAGATTCATGTCTACTGCTGCATAAGCCACTCAAAAAGCTACCCGAGTGCCTGATGACACCATCAGAGACATTTCAAACTGCAAAAGATGCCTCAACCCTGACTTCTAGGAATCTTGACTGGCTGCCCCCTGGGCTCAAGAACTAGTTTATAATTTGTTCCAACCATTAACCTTGTTTTTCTCTTTTGGTTTCTCTAGAAAAACTTCTTATTAAATACCTGGTTACTTACTTACCTGATACAGGCCTAACTTCGGGAGCCCATTTGCATCACTGTCTTATTAAAAGACTGGTTCAGTGAGATGGAACAACTTATGCCCTGTTCCAGCAGGAAGCAGCTAGATCAGTCGCAGCACCAAATCCCTCAAGATTGAGAGATGGACATAAAATAGGGGGTAATTCATACTTACCCTGATATCAGTTTCCCTACATTAAACCCAGCATATATGAGGTTA
>NW_025795872.1:0-7008 GCF_021613505.1 Equus quagga
TTCGGGGCAGCAGCAGGAGCTCTGACTGCCCGTGGGTCCTGTCCCCATGCTATTCCACACTATTCTCTAAATAAAAGAGCACTACTGCCAGATCTTGAGAGTCTAAGAAATCTTTCTTTCGACTCCTCGGCTCACCGATCCCGCATCATTTCTGGTGGCCCGTACGGGGATTGCTTCATCGGCTTGTGAGCTCGAGTTCTGGTAAGTGCCCTTTTCTTCCTTGTGCCTTTCTCTTTTTCAAGGATGGATCAAAATTCACTTCTCCATCGGGAACTTTCTTGGATGGCTGTATGAATCCACATTTGCTGCCCATGGCTACTCTATGGGGCAAATTGTGGCATTCAGCCTGAAGAGAATTAGTACCTTAAGCCTGAGGGTGATGGAGAATGAATTAATCCATTCCTTCCTGCTCTTTTTCAAGGATGGATCTAAATTCACTTCTCCATCGGGAACTTTCTTGGATGGCTGTATGAATCCACGTTTGCTGCCCATGGCTACTCTATGGGGCAAATTGTGGCATTCAGCCTGAAGACAATCAGTACCTTAAGCCTCAGGGTGGTGGAGAATGAATTAATCCATTCCTTCCTGACTCTATCTCTAATAGACAAATTTTACGTGGGCGCGGGTCGGCCACTTAAGTCATTAGGACGGCCGCCAATCTCCAAGACTCCCGTGGAAGGTTTCTTTTCCTAAGGCTGGATTGGCATCCCTCCCTCTGGCACCTGACCACGCTCTGAACTGCGAGGAAAGTCCCACTCGGGACTCCAGTTCAAGGGAAGTACCAAACTCTAACCTTTGGTGGAGTATGGGAACCCCTTCTTGGGAGAATGGCTCCAGGATGCAATTGGGTAGAATGTCCCCCAGACTGGCGGAAAATTCCTCACTGTCTTTCTCTTTCTCACTGTCTTTGTCCTTTTCTCTCCTGGGGACCATACGCCAGGCACCTATTCCTGCCAGGCAGAATAGGGAAGATGTTCAAGGGATGCCCCATCATCCCTTGCTACAGGAACTCCATTGGGGGGATTTTCAAGGTAATGGCTCCCTTTCTCTGGGACCATACGCCAGGCACCTATTACTGTCAGGCAGAATAGGGAAGATGTTCAAGGGATGCCCCCATCATCCCTTGCTACAGGAACCCCAATGGGGGGATTTTCAAGGTAATGGCTCCTTTTCTTTCTCCTTTTCTCTCGGGGACCATTCACCAGGCCTATGCTGCAGAATAGGCACCAGGCACCTGTTACTGCCAGGCATAACAGGGAAGGTATACAAGGGATGCAATGCCGGGGGACGCCCCCATCACCCCTTGCTATAGGAACCCCACAGTAGGAACGACGGGTAGGACGCTGCCCTAGGTTCAGGGGGGATTTTTCATGGTAATGGACCCGTTTCTTTTGTCTCTCTTGGAGTTACAATGGCGATTTTCATCTCCTTTTGAGCTTTGTGACTGGGAAACAAAGAAATCTTTAAAGAGTAAAAGGCTCCACCCCTGGGAGCCCCAACTTTGGGTTTCTGGGCCTGATCACCCCAGCAACCCTAAGTGGGGGTGCCCTCTCTTGACGGTTGACTCATTGAGTATTTTAGTCACCTACTGAGTCGGCCATGAGGGTAGGAGACCTGTGATTCATTCTGTGAACTGTCGTGCTAGGGTAGTGTGTCCCAGCACGGGAACTGTTGTGTGACTCTTATCTTGATAACCCTCTGGAAGAGGCCAGGAGGGCGAGGTCTGATCTCTTCTTTTCCTTTCTTTGTCTGTCTTGTTAATCACCTTTGTTGTCACCAAGTCGAGGTTAAAGTTCAGGCTGGACCTGAGCAGAACCTTGACCTTCTATAAAATCAAAACTTAAGGCTTTTTGCCAGGGATTTAACTCTCAAACCTGGCTCTAGGAGCCCCAGCCTCCAGCCAGTTCCAGGCCTTTGCCTCCTGCTTCCCTACCTCAACTGTGCTGGCTTGGAGACAAAGTGCCCAGGCTGAGCGAGACTTGAATAAATCTTATAACTATGTCAACACCAGCAATCAGCCTCTGCACGCTTTCTCCAGCTGCTGTCAGTCAGACACTGGCTTTACCGCCATGGGGAAGGCTCCTAAGCATCCCCAGAGACCCACCCTGTGGATGCATTCTAACTCCATCTGGGGGAAAATTTGAGGGGTTTTTCTGTGCCTTTGTGATGCAGCTGGACAGGTAGATCAACCTGGAATGTAATTTGAGTTACAATCCAGCTTCTGGGAAATCAAGAGCAACTGTCCTTAGAAAATCCTTGCAAGACTGGAAATACAACTCTAGAGGCAGTTCGGACTCCACCTAGTTCCTTTATCACGAAAAGGATTATCATCTCCCCTCTCCAGGAACTACTATCTAAGCCCATCACTAATTCCTAAGACTGAAGCAAAAAAAAAAAAAAAAAAAAAGAGGAGGGGAGAGGCAAAACGGCCATAAGCGTGCCCTTGCCAAAAAATCTAGCATCTTGAGTATCTTCTCCACAAATATTGGTAAAAGAAAACAATAGCTGTGTAGTCTCTGTGTACGTGTGTCTATGTGTACGTTATATGTGTGATATTTTACCTCCGGATGGTATTGCCAAAATTAAGAGCTCTGTTTAATTGGCTTAAAGTAAGCGCTTACATAAATTCTAAATGTAGTAGAAATTAATCCAATGTCTTTCAAGTTAACGTGATGTAAATTAACCTTTGGTAAATGGAAGCTTATTTAAGTTTGTTGGTTTGATTGAAAATAGTCTTCTTGTCAGAGTTGTCAGTATTTGCATATGATGCAGGCATGCAGCCTGGGTTTACTAGTCAAATAAGTTCACATTGTCTGTTAAATTTGTCAGCAAAATAATAGCTTTATATGATGACCAGTTTTGTCTAATGTCTCATGAAGTTTTTGTGGGTACAATAACTGTTTTATGGTCTGTATACTTGAGAAAGAAAAAAAAAAACTGCTTCGAAATTCTTTTTGGTAACAATCTTGAGTTTTGCCAAGTTAAGTTAAATGATAAAAACCTGAGTATCTGGGTCGTTTTTGAACTGGATAGAACACTGAAACATTATTGCTAAAACGTATCTAAGTTATTTACTTTCGGCTTCTTATTGTAAAGAGGCTAAAAGCGTTTGGGTCTGTTAAAAAGCGTGCCTTGTGTTTTATTGTGAAGCGGCGTGTTTCTAGAGATTATGAAGTGTTTAGAATGCTGATATAAAAGATTGCTTACCTTTTCAGTGTTTACTAGGGTCTGTTAAGGGTTAAAAGTTATTAACTTATATAATTAAAGCTACTGGGAATTAATAAGGAAAACAGCTCTGTATTCAAGGAAAGTTAAAACGTATGTTTTCAGTAAAGAAGGTACAAAGAATGGAAGTATTTTTGTTTGATGGGTTAAGAAAGATAAATTTGTCCTAATGTACTAGAAAGGAAAAAGAAAGACTTTGGGACAAGTTCTGAAGGCAAAAAGAAAGTTGTAGAAGGTTCGTGAGGAGAAATTCTGAAAGGAGTTTTATGACTGGTGAAGCAGACTAAGATTAAAGTAAATTCAATTAAGTGAATGAGTTTTAATGTTAAAAATAAGCTGGTACAGGAATTAAAATTTGGTTTTCTCTCAAAGGATAATTTTCTTGAACTTTTGGCCTGCTCTAACTCTATCTAAAAGACAGAAAATCTATGTTTTGTTAAAACAATTTCTTATATTCAGAAACAAAGAGATCTCTTCTAAAATTTTTTGACGATGTTGTTTGCTCTTGACTGTCTCTGTTGTCACTTTGAATGGATGCCTGAGCATTGTTGAACAGTGAGCGTTGTTTCCTATTTGAACAAGTATTTTAAAAACTTTTGATATTTTTGACAAGCTTCTCCCTCAAAAATATTCAAATCTTGAATAAAGGCTTTCTTTTGACCTGGTAGATGGAAGAAGAATTTCTCTGAGGATTTTCAGAGGGCCCCTGAGACTTCTCAAAGAAATTTGCTCTCTTCCTATAAGGAGGAAAATACTAAATTAATTAGGTTTATTTGGTTTACTAAATTACATGGGAAGCATTGTCAAATAAGCGATGATAAACTTTCTTATGTGGTATTACGTGGGTGAATGTTATTAATATACGTGTCTTAACATTATATAGCATTCCTAAAATTCTAATCTGTTCTGGTTATCAGTCATAATTCCAGTTATTATCTTAAAGTGTTATATGTCACAGAAGTAGCCAAGTTTCTTTGTCAATTGCCCTTTTGAGTCTTTTGTCCATTTACAGATAGTTGCTGTTTTACTCTGATGCTTTTTGCTTTTGCAAATATGTTTCATATTCAGAGAAATTCCTGGAAAGGATTCTGACACAAAGGTTCTAAACTACAGGGTTCTGATAAACTTTCAGATTATAGAACTGAACTGGGTAAGAAATTACAGAATTCTAACAGAAACTGAGCTCATAGATCTGCTAACAGAAGATTAAGCTCAAGAATTGATTATACAGGACTGTGAACTAATGAGGATGATTATAATTTTTTATGACTTCTGTTTGAAATATTCTTGAGTTTTGATGTGTTTTGTTTTCTCATATTTAAGGAAATCTTTTTCTCTTTTATCTTATGCTAACTATGACTTAGAGCAATTTGGTGAAATTATACCTTTATGAGCAAAACTGAAGCATTTATCTTTCTCCCTACCTGATCCCTCCAGAATTTAGAAACTTTGTGAGTGAGTATGGATATTTTGTGGCAATATAGTTATTTGCATAAGTTCAATAAGAATCTATTCTCCTTATAACAGGACACATTGGTTATATTACCAAGGCTTTGACTGGAATGTCATATTTGAAACATACAGGCTCAGATATGACAAGACAGCTTTTCAGGAACAAAGATTGGACTTTCTGGAATACAGCCACTTGGAAACATGGGCCTGGTACCTTGTTTACAGAGATTCTGGCAATCTTGCCTGGTAAGTAAGGAAGCTTGCTTATCTGGCAGGTGCAAGGAACCTCAGAATATTTTGGGGGCCCTCGAGAAGAGAGGAGTCCACCCAAACCTGTAGGTACTGCAGGCAAAATCTGATGGCAAGTCCTTGGCTTGGCTTTTCTGGCCTCGAGAGGCCTTTGCAGTTCAATCTGAGATTCCTCATAAAAAGTTCCAGCAAAGCAGATTTAAAAGAGCCTGTATAATCAATTGCTATTCTTGCTGCACTTATGTAAATAATTGGACCAAGTTTTATTGAAACTACACTTGTTTTGCAAACCGGTTTATCTTAATTTGACCATCTTTTATAAAAATGAGGCGATTTTAGAGAGAAAAAATTATGTTTCAGTACAAGGTATAGTACACATTCATGGGTATTAGACTCTAGCTCTTCTCTTCTACAAACTCATCTATTACTAATCATAATGTCTCCTTGTGGCCATCCGTCTCTGACACCTGGGAGTACCCTGGCCACAATCAAACCTTTTCCTTCAATACTACTGCTCAAATACTAACTAGATTTGCCTTGTCACAGGTGGATGATAAACAAAAAGTTCCAAAGGTAAAGCCCCCAACTTATCAATACACACAGGATGGACTATATCAAATTTGGGACGAATATATTTGGCTCACTCCTACTAGTGGTCAACTCAGTCAAAAGGCCACTATATGTTGGGGACAAACCAATCACACCTATGACACATGGCCTAATAGCACCCGACCTATGGGAAAAATTCCCCGTTATATGTGTTCTCATATCATAGCCTTAAGAAATACTGATTGGTTTGGGACTGACTGGGATAGACGGCCAAGCACACGTTGGCTAGCCCCTAATGGCACTCAGTGGTTATGTGGCTCCAACTTATGGCCTTGGCTGCCACCTGGATGGATTGGACGATGCACCCTAGGTTTCGTCTGGATGCAGGGCAGAACTACATTTAGTATATCTCCCCCTGCTAACCTACCCAACCTGCAACAGCGCTGGACCTGCTCTGTCTTCCACTGGTATGACCATGTTGCCTCAATTTTCCTTCCCCAATTAGGAATCAAAAGTGTCATTTGGCACATGGAAGCTCTAAACAAATTTACTATGAAAACATTAAATGATACACAACATAGCCTTTCGCTGCTCGATTTAGAAGTGTCCCAAATGCGTAAGGCAGTCCTCCAGAACCGAATGGCACTGGATGTCTTGACAGCAGCACAAGGGGGTACTTGTGCCATTATAAAAACTGAATGTTGTGTTTATATTCCTGACTACCATCGGAATATCTCTGGCTTCCTATCTGATATGAGCCACCAAGTTAAGTCCATGTCTGACCCTACCCTATCTCTAAATGATTGGTTGAACTCTTGGTCAGGTCCAGGTTTCTGGACTACTATCAAAACCTTATTCATTGGATTAATCATCTTGCTTGTATTTCTTATTATAATTTGTTGTCTATTTCATTGTTTGTCTTCCACATGTCAACAAAGTTTCACCTCTTGGACCACCTCTCATCAAATGATTCTCTCGTCCCCAGAGGCTCTGGATGCCTTGTCAGCCTTGGACACCACGGGCGCAGCCTTCCGTTCCGCTGAGCCTCCTACCTGTACCCATGGCCCCATTTAGGGACAGCTCTACGACCCTGTACAGCCGGAAGTAGTTACAGAAGACTGACCATCGTCCATATCCCCAAAAGATTTTGGGGCCAAAATGGGTTCAGGGGGGGTTTATGATGAGGATTTTTAGGCTGCTTAATTTTAAAATGGCTTAATTTTAAACCAGTTTATGACGAGGATTTTTAGGCTGGTTACTTTTAAAACTACAGATAAGAAGCAGGCTCCAAGGAGTGGAATTTGTTTGCCCTTTGATCAGAGGCAATTGCATTTGTAAAGGAAATCTTCATGCCTCCCTCTCTGGAATTTGTTTGCCCCTTGTTGGGAAAACATTTACATTTCTAAGGGAAACCTCTATCTGTGAAGATGCCTCCCTCTCTGAGCCAGGAGGAAGGGGGGATGGCCTTATCTCTGGAAACTGTCTGGCAACCTCATGTAACTGACCCTCCCCCCCCCCCCCCCCCCCCCCCCC
>NW_025795873.1:0-7008 GCF_021613505.1 Equus quagga
GGGGGGGGGGGGGGGGGGGGGGGGGAGGGTCAGTTACATGAGGTTGCCAGACAGTTTCCAGAGATAAGGCCATCCCCCCTTCCTCCTGGCTCAGAGAGGGAGGCATCTTCACAGATAGAGGTTTCCCTTAGAAATGTAAATGTTTTCCCAACAAGGGGCAAACAAATTCCAGAGAGGGAGGCATGAAGATTTCCTTTACAAATGCAATTGCCTCTGATCAAAGGGCAAACAAATTCCACTCCTTGGAGCCTGCTTCTTATCTGTAGTTTTAAAAGTAACCAGCCTAAAAATCCTCGTCATAAACTGGTTTAAAATTAAGCCATTTTAAAATTAAGCAGCCTAAAAATCCTCATCATAAACCCCCCCTGAACCCATTTTGGCCCCAAAATCTTTTGGGGATATGGACGATGGTCAGTCTTCTGTAACTACTTCCGGCTGTACAGGGTCGTAGAGCTGTCCCTAAATGGGGCCATGGGTACAGGTAGGAGGCTCAGCGGAACGGAAGGCTGCGCCCGTGGTGTCCAAGGCTGACAAGGCATCCAGAGCCTCTGGGGACGAGAGAATCATTTGATGAGAGGTGGTCCAAGAGGTGAAACTTTGTTGACATGTGGAAGACAAACAATGAAATAGACAACAAATTATAATAAGAAATACAAGCAAGATGATTAATCCAATGAATAAGGTTTTGATAGTAGTCCAGAAACCTGGACCTGACCAAGAGTTCAACCAATCATTTAGAGATAGGGTAGGGTCAGACATGGACTTAACTTGGTGGCTCATATCAGATAGGAAGCCAGAGATATTCCGATGGTAGTCAGGAATATAAACACAACATTCAGTTTTTATAATGGCACAAGTACCCCCTTGTGCTGCTGTCAAGACATCCAGTGCCATTCGGTTCTGGAGGACTGCCTTACGCATTTGGGACACTTCTAAATCGAGCAGCGAAAGGCTATGTTGTGTATCATTTAATGTTTTCATAGTAAATTTGTTTAGAGCTTCCATGTGCCAAATGACACTTTTGATTCCTAATTGGGGAAGGAAAATTGAGGCAACATGGTCATACCAGTGGAAGACAGAGCAGGTCCAGCGCTGTTGCAGGTTGGGTAGGTTAGCAGGGGGAGATATACTAAATGTAGTTCTGCCCTGCATCCAGACGAAACCTAGGGTGCATCGTCCAATCCATCCAGGTGGCAGCCAAGGCCATAAGTTGGAGCCACATAACCACTGAGTGCCATTAGGGGCTAGCCAACGTGTGCTTGGCCGTCTATCCCAGTCAGTCCCAAACCAATCAGTATTTCTTAAGGCTATGATATGAGAACACATATAACGGGGAATTTTTCCCATAGGTCGGGTGCTATTAGGCCATGTGTCATAGGTGTGATTGGTTTGTCCCCAACATATAGTGGCCTTTTGACTGAGTTGACCACTAGTAGGAGTGAGCCAAATATATTCGTCCCAAATTTGATATAGTCCATCCTGTGTGTATTGATAAGTTGGGGGCTTTACCTTTGGAACTTTTTGTTTATCATCCACCTGTGACAAGGCAAATCTAGTTAGTATTTGAGCAGTAGTATTGAAGGAAAAGGTTTGATTGTGGCCAGGGTACTCCCAGGTGTCAGAGACGGATGGCCACAAGGAGACATTATGATTAGTAATAGATGAGTTTGTAGAAGAGAAGAGCTAGAGTCTAATACCCATGAATGTGTACTATACCTTGTACTGAAACATAATTTTTTCTCTCTAAAATCGCCTCATTTTTATAAAAGATGGTCAAATTAAGATAAACCGGTTTGCAAAACAAGTGTAGTTTCAATAAAACTTGGTCCAATTATTTACATAAGTGCAGCAAGAATAGCAATTGATTATACAGGCTCTTTTAAATCTGCTTTGCTGGAACTTTTTATGAGGAATCTCAGATTGAACTGCAAAGGCCTCTCGAGGCCAGAAAAGCCAAGCCAAGGACTTGCCATCAGATTTTGCCTGCAGTACCTACAGGTTTGGGTGGACTCCTCTCTTCTCGAGGGCCCCCAAAATATTCTGAGGTTCCTTGCACCTGCCAGATAAGCAAGCTTCCTTACTTACCAGGCAAGATTGCCAGAATCTCTGTAAACAAGGTACCAGGCCCATGTTTCCAAGTGGCTGTATTCCAGAAAGTCCAATCTTTGTTCCTGAAAAGCTGTCTTGTCATATCTGAGCCTGTATGTTTCAAATATGACATTCCAGTCAAAGCCTTGGTAATATAACCAATGTGTCCTGTTATAAGGAGAATAGATTCTTATTGAACTTATGCAAATAACTATATTGCCACAAAATATCCATACTCACTCACAAAGTTTCTAAATTCTGGAGGGATCAGGTAGGGAGAAAGATAAATGCTTCAGTTTTGCTCATAAAGGTATAATTTCACCAAATTGCTCTAAGTCATAGTTAGCATAAGATAAAAGAGAAAAAGATTTCCTTAAATATGAGAAAACAAAACACATCAAAACTCAAGAATATTTCAAACAGAAGTCATAAAAAATTATAATCATCCTCATTAGTTCACAGTCCTGTATAATCAATTCTTGAGCTTAATCTTCTGTTAGCAGATCTATGAGCTCAGTTTCTGTTAGAATTCTGTAATTTCTTACCCAGTTCAGTTCTATAATCTGAAAGTTTATCAGAACCCTGTAGTTTAGAACCTTTGTGTCAGAATCCTTTCCAGGAATTTCTCTGAATATGAAACATATTTGCAAAAGCAAAAAGCATCAGAGTAAAACAGCAACTATCTGTAAATGGACAAAAGACTCAAAAGGGCAATTGACAAAGAAACTTGGCTACTTCTGTGACATATAACACTTTAAGATAATAACTGGAATTATGACTGATAACCAGAACAGATTAGAATTTTAGGAATGCTATATAATGTTAAGACACGTATATTAATAACATTCACCCACGTAATACCACATAAGAAAGTTTATCATCGCTTATTTGACAATGCTTCCCATGTAATTTAGTAAACCAAATAAACCTAATTAATTTAGTATTTTCCTCCTTATAGGAAGAGAGCAAATTTCTTTGAGAAGTCTCAGGGGCCCTCTGAAAATCCTCAGAGAAATTCTTCTTCCATCTACCAGGTCAAAAGAAAGCCTTTATTCAAGATTTGAATATTTTTGAGGGAGAAGCTTGTCAAAAATATCAAAAGTTTTTAAAATACTTGTTCAAATAGGAAACAACGCTCACTGTTCAACAATGCTCAGGCATCCATTCAAAGTGACAACAGAGACAGTCAAGAGCAAACAACATCGTCAAAAAATTTTAGAAGAGATCTCTTTGTTTCTGAATATAAGAAATTGTTTTAACAAAACATAGATTTTCTGTCTTTTAGATAGAGTTAGAGCAGGCCAAAAGTTCAAGAAAATTATCCTTTGAGAGAAAACCAAATTTTAATTCCTGTACCAGCTTATTTTTAACATTAAAACTCATTCACTTAATTGAATTTACTTTAATCTTAGTCTGCTTCACCAGTCATAAAACTCCTTTCAGAATTTCTCCTCACGAACCTTCTACAACTTTCTTTTTGCCTTCAGAACTTGTCCCAAAGTCTTTCTTTTTCCTTTCTAGTACATTAGGACAAATTTATCTTTCTTAACCCATCAAACAAAAATACTTCCATTCTTTGTACCTTCTTTACTGAAAACATACGTTTTAACTTTCCTTGAATACAGAGCTGTTTTCCTTATTAATTCCCAGTAGCTTTAATTATATAAGTTAATAACTTTTAACCCTTAACAGACCCTAGTAAACACTGAAAAGGTAAGCAATCTTTTATATCAGCATTCTAAACACTTCATAATCTCTAGAAACACGCCGCTTCACAATAAAACACAAGGCACGCTTTTTAACAGACCCAAACGCTTTTAGCCTCTTTACAATAAGAAGCCGAAAGTAAATAACTTAGATACGTTTTAGCAATAATGTTTCAGTGTTCTATCCAGTTCAAAAACGACCCAGATACTCAGGTTTTTATCATTTAACTTAACTTGGCAAAACTCAAGATTGTTACCAAAAAGAATTTCGAAGCAGTTTTTTTTTTTCTTTCTCAAGTATACAGACCATAAAACAGTTATTGTACCCACAAAAACTTCATGAGACATTAGACAAAACTGGTCATCATATAAAGCTATTATTTTGCTGACAAATTTAACAGACAATGTGAACTTATTTGACTAGTAAACCCAGGCTGCATGCCTGCATCATATGCAAATACTGACAACTCTGACAAGAAGACTATTTTCAATCAAACCAACAAACTTAAATAAGCTTCCATTTACCAAAGGTTAATTTACATCACGTTAACTTGAAAGACATTGGATTAATTTCTACTACATTTAGAATTTATGTAAGCGCTTACTTTAAGCCAATTAAACAGAGCTCTTAATTTTGGCAATACCATCCGGAGGTAAAATATCACACATATAACGTACACATAGACACACGTACACAGAGACTACACAGCTATTGTTTTCTTTTACCAATATTTGTGGAGAAGATACTCAAGATGCTAGATTTTTTGGCAAGGGCACGCTTATGGCCGTTTTGCCTCTCCCCTCCTCTTTTTTTTTTTTTTTTTTTTTGCTTCAGTCTTAGGAATTAGTGATGGGCTTAGATAGTAGTTCCTGGAGAGGGGAGATGATAATCCTTTTCGTGATAAAGGAACTAGGTGGAGTCCGAACTGCCTCTAGAGTTGTATTTCCAGTCTTGCAAGGATTTTCTAAGGACAGTTGCTCTTGATTTCCCAGAAGCTGGATTGTAACTCAAATTACATTCCAGGTTGATCTACCTGTCCAGCTGCATCACAAAGGCACAGAAAAACCCCTCAAATTTTCCCCCAGATGGAGTTAGAATGCATCCACAGGGTGGGTCTCTGGGGATGCTTAGGAGCCTTCCCCATGGCGGTAAAGCCAGTGTCTGACTGACAGCAGCTGGAGAAAGCGTGCAGAGGCTGATTGCTGGTGTTGACATAGTTATAAGATTTATTCAAGTCTCGCTCAGCCTGGGCACTTTGTCTCCAAGCCAGCACAGTTGAGGTAGGGAAGCAGGAGGCAAAGGCCTGGAACTGGCTGGAGGCTGGGGCTCCTAGAGCCAGGTTTGAGAGTTAAATCCCTGGCAAAAAGCCTTAAGTTTTGATTTTATAGAAGGTCAAGGTTCTGCTCAGGTCCAGCCTGAACTTTAACCTCGACTTGGTGACAACAAAGGTGATTAACAAGACAGACAAAGAAAGGAAAAGAAGAGATCAGACCTCGCCCTCCTGGCCTCTTCCAGAGGGTTATCAAGATAAGAGTCACACAACAGTTCCCGTGCTGGGACACACTACCCTAGCACGACAGTTCACAGAATGAATCACAGGTCTCCTACCCTCATGGCCGACTCAGTAGGTGACTAAAATACTCAATGAGTCAACCGTCAAGAGAGGGCACCCCCACTTAGGGTTGCTGGGGTGATCAGGCCCAGAAACCCAAAGTTGGGGCTCCCAGGGGTGGAGCCTTTTACTCTTTAAAGATTTCTTTGTTTCCCAGTCACAAAGCTCAAAAGGAGATGAAAATCGCCATTGTAACTCCAAGAGAGACAAAAGAAACGGGTCCATTACCATGAAAAATCCCCCCTGAACCTAGGGCAGCGTCCTACCCGTCGTTCCTACTGTGGGGTTCCTATAGCAAGGGGTGATGGGGGCGTCCCCCGGCATTGCATCCCTTGTATACCTTCCCTGTTATGCCTGGCAGTAACAGGTGCCTGGTGCCTATTCTGCAGCATAGGCCTGGTGAATGGTCCCCGAGAGAAAAGGAGAAAGAAAAGGAGCCATTACCTTGAAAATCCCCCCATTGGGGTTCCTGTAGCAAGGGATGATGGGGGCATCCCTTGAACATCTTCCCTATTCTGCCTGACAGTAATAGGTGCCTGGCGTATGGTCCCAGAGAAAGGGAGCCATTACCTTGAAAATCCCCCCAATGGAGTTCCTGTAGCAAGGGATGATGGGGCATCCCTTGAACATCTTCCCTATTCTGCCTGGCAGGAATAGGTGCCTGGCGTATGGTCCCCAGGAGAGAAAAGGACAAAGACAGTGAGAAAGAGAAAGACAGTGAGGAATTTTCCGCCAGTCTGGGGGACATTCTACCCAATTGCATCCTGGAGCCATTCTCCCAAGAAGGGGTTCCCATACTCCACCAAAGGTTAGAGTTTGGTACTTCCCTTGAACTGGAGTCCCGAGTGGGACTTTCCTCGCAGTTCAGAGCGTGGTCAGGTGCCAGAGGGAGGGATGCCAATCCAGCCTTAGGAAAAGAAACCTTCCACGGGAGTCTTGGAGATTGGCGGCCGTCCTAATGACTTAAGTGGCCGACCCGCGCCCACGTAAAATTTGTCTATTAGAGATAGAGTCAGGAAGGAATGGATTAATTCATTCTCCACCACCCTGAGGCTTAAGGTACTGATTGTCTTCAGGCTGAATGCCACAATTTGCCCCATAGAGTAGCCATGGGCAGCAAACGTGGATTCATACAGCCATCCAAGAAAGTTCCCGATGGAGAAGTGAATTTAGATCCATCCTTGAAAAAGAGCAGGAAGGAATGGATTAATTCATTCTCCATCACCCTCAGGCTTAAGGTACTAATTCTCTTCAGGCTGAATGCCACAATTTGCCCCATAGAGTAGCCATGGGCAGCAAATGTGGATTCATACAGCCATCCAAGAAAGTTCCCGATGGAGAAGTGAATTTTGATCCATCCTTGAAAAAGAGAAAGGCACAAGGAAGAAAAGGGCACTTACCAGAACTCGAGCTCACAAGCCGATGAAGCAATCCCCGTACGGGCCACCAGAAATGATGCGGGATCGGTGAGCCGAGGAGTCGAAAGAAAGATTTCTTAGACTCTCAAGATCTGGCAGTAGTGCTCTTTTATTTAGAGAATAGTGTGGAATAGCATGGGGACAGGACCCACGGGCAGTCAGAGCTCCTGCTGCTGCCCCGAA
>NW_025795874.1:0-11116 GCF_021613505.1 Equus quagga
TTTTTTTTTGAGGAAGATCAGCCCTGAGCTAACTGCTGTTAATCCTCCTCTTTTCGCTGAGGACACTGGCCCTGAGCTCACATCCACGCCCATCTTCCTCTACTGTACATGTGGGACGCCTGCCACAGCACGGTGTGCTAAGCGGTGCCATGTCCACAGCCGGGATCTGAACCATTGAACCCCAGGCCGCCGCAGCGGAACAGGCGCACTTAACCGCTGCGCCACTGGGTCGCCCCCCTTTGCCTCCTGTGTGACATTTGCCAAGTCAACAAGTGCTCTTTCCTGAACTACCAATCTATAAAAACAAAACCAGACACTAACTTCCCTCTATTTCCAAAGAAATCTTAAAAGATGGAATTATTAATGAACTTAAATTTCTTTTTTTAATTGTGCGATTAACCGGGGTCCAACGCCTTACCAGGTACACTCACGTGTGTTGCTTAACGACAGGGACATCGTCTCAGAAATAAATCATTAGGCAATTTTGTCATTGTTGAACATCAGAACGTCCTTACACAAACCTAGACAGGACAGCCTACTACACACCTAGGCTGTATGGTACTATTCTTACGGGACCACTGTCATATATGCAATCTCTTGTTGAGAAGAAACGTTACACGGTGCCTGACTGTACTGGGAATTTCTTTGACCCATCCTCTTTTTCAGGGAAACCAGGTTGGTACAAGAAGGAACAGAAGTCAGGAGACCTGCGTTCCAGACCAGGAGTTGCACCAATACCTGCAGGGGCCGAGTGGATACCAAATGGAACGAAGGGAGCCTATGAACCTAGAGCAGGTCTCCCTTGTTAAGTGGACAGAGTTCACACCCTGCCTCATTGCTTTCTAGAATCTCTGTAACCTGTCCCTAGGTTACTTATTCTGCATTTTAAACTTCTCAAACCATAATGCCTCTGTTGCTGGGTTGTTTAATGTATATGGCCCAAATTCTGCTTGTACTTTTGCTCTTAAGACTGGACTTAAACATCCTTCTCCGTCTTTTGCTCCAATTCTGAATAAAGCATATTTGTCGCAAAGCTTCCTGTAACTGACATCCTACATTAATTCTCCTTTTGCTTTGCCTTTCTTCAACATTCACCCAAAGTAGTCTGTAGTGTACTCACCTGTATCTCTAGCTCTGATTTTTCTGCTAGTTTCCAGATTCATCTCCTGCTTAGATTCCACAACACTTCCAGTTATAAGTTGAACTGACACTTTTTAAAGCCTAAAGTCTAAAAGAGGATGAATCATTTTCCTTCTCTTTCCCCTTAACTACTTTTCCTCCAGACATCCCAGTCTTTGCCTATCACTAAACCACTCCATTTAGAAAATGTGGAGTCCGCCTGATTCCTCCATTTCAAGATAATTGCCAAATCTTCTCAAGTCTTCCTGTATTAACGTGTCTTGCTTTCCAACCATCAGTGGTATCGTCCTAGTTGAGGGCCTTGTTACACCACAGGTGAACTTTTGAAATAGTCTATGTGGTATCTGTGCTTTTGGGTTCCTTCTGCAAGCTACTGACCATTTTACCTTGTAAAACCCTTTGGCAAAGGGAGGTCTCGTCAAGATGGCGCTGTGAGCAGACGTTGAACTCGCCTCCTCCCACAAACACAACCAGGTTACAACAATTTTAGGAAGAATCACCCTGGATTGAAAACTGAAAACTGGATAAAAAGAACCCCCACAACAAGGGACAGTCCTGACGAAAGCAGAAGAGGCAGTAACTGCGGCCAGAGAGGAAAAAAGCCACCTTTGGGAGCAGCGGAGCTTCTCAGCTGGCCAGGCGGGAGCCAACCTAAGGTACGCAGCCCTCCCTGGAGGAGTGAGGTCCAGAGCGGGGGCAATACTGCTATAACCATCCTTCGGACTCAGCCCAACTGAGGGGGGGGGTCTTACTGTCTGGCTTTGCTGGCTATTAACTGCAGCGAGGACACCCCAGAAAAGCTATCGGCCGAAAGCCGAAAAGATCTGGGTCTTAAAGGGCCCACGCACAAACTCACTCATTGCAGCAACCTAAAATCACCAGAGAGAAGACTGACTGTCCTTTGGTGAAACGAGACTCACCTGGTGGGCTCTGGGGGCATCTTGGTGAGGGGAGGATCCTCTCCAGAGACTGAGACATTGGTGGGGGCCGTTGTTCTGAGCTGGTCCAGGCGTGCTGATACAGACGCAGGTGGGGGCCATTGAGGTGCGTCCCTTGGGCTGTTAGCCACACCCACTAGAGCACAGATTTAATCCAGTTCAGCCAGGGCAGTCAACCCACCCTAGGGACTGGCCCCATCTAACAGCAAGCCCTCAGGCTACTTTTCAGCCTGCATTAACTGACTGCCTTGATCCTCTGTGGGTCCTGCAGCCCCCCAGCAGGGAGGGCCTCTGCTTGCCATTGGCAGGAAGGCCCCACCCAGCATTCGGAACACCAGGAAGCTCCCTAGAGCAGAATTCCCCTCAAGGGAGCAGCTTACAAGCCACCGCCAGGCCCACGGACTCTGGCCGTGTCCCAGATGAGGCAAGGGGCTCCCAGAGATCCCATGAGAGTGGAGTGGGGCAGAGTGCAGCTCCAGTGAAAGGGCTATGTAGCCCGGGGGGAACTCCAGGTTCCTACAGCAGCCTCAGCGAAAGCCTCTGCACAGCACTAGTGGAGAGGTCCCAACTGGCAATCGCAGGGTGGGAAGGCCCTGGGGCAAAAGTAGCACAGCTAGGTGAGCTAACGACAGACTGCAGAAGATACCCATAGCTCTGCTGGGACCTATAGTGGACAAGTGTGATCTTGTGGGCTCTGTTAGGGATAAAGTGGCGATTATAGGTGATCCTACTCCTGGCTGCTGGGAAAGCCCACAACACCGCTGCAGACCACAAGGAGGGAGCGCGTCTAAGTGGCTGCAACAGTAGGCATCAGCAGCCTGAGGCCCCCTTGCAATTGCCACCACAACCGACAAGGGACCCCACAGGACCACTGTGACTACGAGGAGGGGTCCAGGTCCAGTCAGTAACAGCTGACAGGGTTCCTGGTTGGTGCAGTCTAACCAGCTGCCCCCCCCCCGACACCAGTTGCAACAAGTGGAAGCAGCGACTAAACTCTATCTCTATGCCGAGGCACAAATCCAAGCCATCAAGCAGTATGAAAAAATATATTAAATCTCCAGAACAGAAGGAAAATGATAAGCACCCAGAAAACAATCCCAAAGACAATGAACTCTATAACCTAAATGATGATGATTTCAAAACTGCCATTATTAAAAAACTCAACGAGTTAAAAGAGAATTCAGATAGACAACTCAATGAGTTCAGGAGCTATGTCACAAAAGAGCTTGACACTATAAAGAAGAACCAATTAGAAATACTGGAGATGAAGAACACAATTGAGGAGATTAAGAAAAATCTGGACTCTCTGAACAGTAGGGTCGATAATATGGAGGACAGAATTAGCAATTTGGAGGATAGGAATACAGAAATGCTGCAGATAGAGGAGGAGAGAGAACTAAGACTAAAAAGAAATGAAGAAACTCTCCAAGAATTATCCAACTCAATTAGGAGATGCAACATAAGGATTATAGGTATATCAGAGGGAGAAGAGAAGGAGAAGGGGGCAGAAGGCCTGTTCAAAGAAATAATAGCTGAGAACTTTCCAAACTTGGGAAGAGAGATGGAACTTCATGTGACAGAAGCCAATAGATCTCCAAACTTTATTAACGCAAGAAGACCAACCCCAAGGCATACAGTAGTGAAACCAGCAAAAGTCAACGACAATGAGAAAATACTAAGGGCAGCCAGGCAGAAGAAAATAACTTACAAAGGAAACCCCATAAGGCTATCAGCAGATTTCTCAGGAGAGACCTTACAGGCTAGAAGAGATTGGAATGAAATATTCAAAACTCTGAAGGACAAAAACCTGCAGCCAAGAATACTCTACCCAGTGAAAATATCCTTCAAATACGATGGAGAAATAAAAACTTTCCCAGACAAACAAAAGTTAAGGGAGTTCATCGCCACAAAACCTCCTCTTCAAGAAATGCTCAGGAAGAACCTCATTCCTGAAAAATCAAAAAAAGGAAAGGGGTTACAAAATCCAGAACAAAGGAGATAAGCAGAAGGACAATAACACAAAGTAACAGCTCTCCATCAGGACAAAATGCAAAAGAACCAGAAAACAAGTGACAAAATGGCAACAGTAGGCCCCCACGTTTCAATAATCACTCTAAATGTAAATGGATTGAACTCTCCAATCAAAAGACACAGAGTAGCAGGATGGATCAAAGAACAAGACCCAACAATATGCTGCCTCCAGGAAACACACCTCAGCCCCAAAGACAAACACAGACTCAGAGTGAAGGGATGGAAGACAATACTCCAAGCTAATAATGAACAAAAGAAAGCAGGTGTTGCCATACTTATATCAGACAAAGTAGACTTCAAAGCAAAACAGATAAAGAAAGACAAAGAGGGGCAGTATATAATGATAAAAGGGACGCTCCACCAAGATGACATAACACTTATAAATATATACGCACCTAACACAGGAGCACCAAAATTCGTAAAGAAACTATTAACAAAACTAAAAGGAGACATCAACAGCAATACGGTAATAGTAGGGGACCTCAAGACCCCATTAACACCAATGGACAGATCATCCAGACAGAAAATCAACAAGGAAATTATAGAATTAAATGAAAAATTAGATCAGATGGACCTAATAGATATATATAGGACACTTCATCCAAAAACAGCAGGTTACACATTCTTCTCAATCGCACATGGAACATTCTCAAGGATAGACCATATCTTGGGAAACAAAGCAAGCATCAATAAGTTCAAGAGGGTTGAAATAATATCAAGCATCTTTTCTGATCATAATGCTACGAAACTAGAAATCAACTACAAGAATAAAGCTGGGAAAGGGCCAAAAATGTGGAGACTAAACAACATGCTACTGAACAAACAATGGATTATTGAAGAAATTAAAGAAGAAATCAAATATTATCGGGAGACAAATGAAAATGAAAACACACCGAACCAAATGATTTGGGACGCAGCAAAGGCAGTCCTAAGAGGGAAAATCATTGCAATACAGGCTCACCTCAATAAACAAGAAAAATCTTACATAAACAACCTAAAGGACACCTAAGGGAATTAGAAAAAGAAGAACAAACAAAGCCCAAAGTCAGTAGAAGGAGGGAAATAATAAAAATTAGAGCAGAAATAAATGATATTGAAACAAAAAAGACAGTAGAAAGGATCAATGAAACAAAGAGTTGGTTCTTCGAAAAAATTAACAAAATCGACAAACCCTTAGCCAGACTCACTAAAAAAAAAAACAGAGAAGTCTCAAATAAATAAAATTAGAAATGAGAGAGGAGAAATCACAACAGATACCAAAGAAATACAAAGGATCATAAGAGAATACTATGAAAAACTATATGCCAACAAATTGAAGAACCTAGAAGAAATGGATAAATTCCTAGACTCATACAACCTACTCAAACTGAATCAGGAAGAAATAGAGAATCTGAACAGACCAATCACAAGTAAAGAAATAGAAACAGTAATCAAAAACCTCCCCAAAAATAAGAGTCCAGGACCAGACAGCTTCTCTGGAGAATTCTACCAAACATTCAAAGAAGATTTAATACCTATCCTTCTCAAACTGTTCCAGAAAATAGAGGAAGATGGAGCACTCCCTAATACATTCTATGAAGCCAACATCACCCTGATCCCATATCCTGGGAAACAAAGCAAGCATCAATAAGTTCAAGAGGGTTGAAATAATATCAAGCATCTTTTCTGATCATAATGCTACGAAAGTAGAAATCAACTACAAGAATAAAGCTGGGAAAGGGCCAAAAATGTGGAGACTAAACAACATGCTACTGAACAAACAATGGATTATTGAAGAAATTAAAGAAGAAATCAAATATTATCGGGAGACAAATGAAAATGAAGACACACCGTACCAAAACACACCTGACAAGGACAACACAAAGAAGGAAAACTACAGGCCAATATCACTGATGAACATAGATGCAAAAAACCTCAACAAAATTTTGGCAAACCAAACACAGCAATATATCAAAAAGATTATACACCATGACCAAGTGGGATTTATACCAGGGACACAGGGATCATTCAACATCCGCAACTCAATCAACGTGATTCACTACATTAACAAAATGAGAAACAAAAACCACATGATCATCTCAATAGATGCAGAGAAAGCATTCGACAAGATCCAACATCCATTTATGATAAAAACCCTCAATAAAATAGGTATAGAAGGAAAGTACCTCAACATAATAAAGGCCATATATGACAAACCCACAGCCAACATCATACTCAGCAGACAAAAACTGAAACCCATCCCTCTCAGAACAGGAACAAGACAAGGGTGCCCACTTTCACCACTCTTATTCAACACAGTACTGGAGGTTTTGGCCAGAGCTATTCGGCAGGAAAAAGAAATAAAAGGAAGCCAAATAGGCAACGAAGAAGCAAAACTCTCGCTGTTTGGAGACAAGATGATCTTATATATAGAAAACCTCAAAGAATCCATAGAAAAACTATTAGAAACAATCAACAACTACAGTAAAGTTGCAGGGTATAAAATCAACATACATAAATCAGTAGCATTTCTACATGCTAACAACGAACTAACAGAAAAAGATCTCAAGAACTCAATCCCATTCACGATCGCAACAAAAAGAATAAAATACCTTGGGATAAATTTAACCAAGGAAGTGAAAGATCTATACAACGAAAACTACAAGACCTTCTTGAAAGAAATCGACGACAACATAAAGAGATGGAAAGACATTCCATGCACATGGATTGGAAGAATAAACATAGTTAAAATGTCCATACTACCTAAAGCAATCTACAGATTCAATGCTATCCCAATCAGAATTCCAATGTCATTCTTTACAGAAATTGAACAACGAATCCTAAAATTCATTTGGGGCAACAAAAGACCCTGAATTGCTAAAGCAATCCTGAGAAAGAAGAAAAAAGCTGGAGGCATCACAATCCCTGACTTCAAAACATACTACAAAGCTACAGTAATCAAAACAGCATGGTACTGGTACAAAAACAGATGCACAGATCAAGGGAACAGAATTGAAAGCCCAGAAATAAAACCACACATCTTGGACAGCTAATCTTTGACAAAGGAGCTGAGGGCCTACAATGGAGGAAAGAAAGTTTCTTCAACAAATGGTGCTGGGAAAACTGGACAGTCACATGTAAAAGAATGAAAATCAACCATTCTTTTTCACCATTTACTAAAGTAAACTCAAAATGGATCAAAGACCTAAAGATTAGGCCTGAAACAATAAGTCTTCTAGAAGAGAATATTGGCAGTACACTCTTTGACATCAGCTTCAAAAGAATCTTTTCGGACACCATAACCCCTCACATGAGGGAAACAATAGAAAGAATAAACAAATGGGACTTCATCAGCCTAAAGAGCTTCTTCAAGGCAAGGGAAAACAGGATTGAAACAAAAAAACAGCCCACTAATTGGGAAAAAATATTCACAAGTTATTTATCCGACAAAGGGTTAATCTCCATAATATACAAAGAACTCACACAACTCAACAATAAAAAATCAAACAACCCAATTACAAAATGGGCAGGGGACATGAACAGACATTTCTCCAAAGAAGATATACGGATGGCCAATAGACACATCAAAAGATGCTCATCATCACTAATCATCAGGGAAATGCAAATCAAAACTACACTAAGATATCACCTTACACCTGTTAGAATGGCAAAAATATCCAAAACCAAGAGTGACAAATGTTGGAGAGGCTGTGGAGAAAAGGGAACCCTCATACACTTGGTGGGAATGCAAACTGGTGCAGCCACTATGGAAAACAGTATGGAGATTCTTCAAAAAGTTAAGAACAGAAATACCTTATAACCCAGCCATCCCACTACTGGGTATCTATCCTAAGAACCCGAAATCAGCAATTCCAGAAGTTCCATGCACCCCTATCTTCATCGTAGCATTATTCACAATAGCCAAGTCATGGAACCAACCTAAGTGCCCAGCAACTGATGATTGGATAAAGAAGATGTGGTATATAGACACAATGGAATACTACTCAGCCATAAAAAAGGACAAAGTCGTCCCATTCACAACAACATGGATAGACCTTGAGGGTATTATGTTGAGTGAAATAAGCCAGACAGAGAAAGACGAACTCTGTATGACTCCACTCATAGGTGGTAGTTAACATATGGACAAAGAGAACTGATCGGTGGTTGCCAGGGGAAAGGGTGGTGGGGGGAGGGCACTAGGGGTGAAGTGGTGTACCTACAACCTGACTAATAATGATGTACAACTGTAATTTCACTAGGATGTTAACTTTCATAACCTTAACAAAAACAATTTTTTTAAAAATTAAAAAAACCAAAACCCTTTGGCAAACAGCATCTCAGAATCTCAATGGCTCTTGTTGGTATCTTGAAGATCAATTTCTATAGTCAACAAACTGGGTGTGGCAGACAGCAGGTTGAGAGAGTGTTTTCTACCAGGCTATAAGGAGAAAGGCCACATTTTCCCACCTTCATGGAGCACAGGTCTATACCAGCAGTTCTCAATTAGGGGTGCGATTCTGCCTCCAGAGCACATTTGGCGGTGTCTGGAGACATTTTTGGTTGTCACAGGGGTCAGGGGTGCTAAACATCCTATGATGCACAGGAAAGCCTCCTACAACAGAGAATTATCTGGCCTCAAATGTTAACAGTGCAAAACTGACAAACCCTCATCTAGCAAGGTTTTCCTTTTTAGGAAAAAAGGAAGCAAGACAATACAAGCCCAATGTAACGCTAGTATGCAAGGATCCTGAGAGAAAGGAGAAAGAATCTTACGGCTGCCAGAGATCTTTATGGCTATGTAGTCTTCCTGGCACCTGCTGCCAGAATGGTGGGAAACACAGATATAGTTGCATGTGCAAAAAAAAAATGCCATTTCTGTACTGCTGAGTAATGCTGCTGTTTGGAAACACTCATTGCTATAGGAACAAGAACAAACGCAACACCTTAAATGTGATTAAGGCCCTGTCTTTTGAAGCTATTCCACCCCTCTGCCAACTTGCCAGGTTAGCTATCCTGGAATAATTCTTTCTTAAAGAAACATGGTATATTCCTACCTCCACGTATTTGTGTACACAGCTCCTTGGCATGGAATCTCCACCCTGGGCTGCTTTACCTAAACCTAACTCGTCAATTCTTTCGAACCTCAGTTCAAGTCCCACCGCCTATATGCACATCTGTCCATGTTATTTATTTGGCGTTGGCAATACGCTGTCTTCTACTGTCCTAATTTGCACTTCTTTACACATATACTTTGTCTCCTGAATTAAAAATGTAATTTTCTTGAGGTCAAGGACCCTGTCCTAAACGTAAAGATCCCTAAGACTGATCTCACTTTGCCTGGGCAAAGGCACCCCACCCCCTCCACCCAGAGTTATTGGGGGGATGAGCCAGAATAAACCAACAAATCCAAACAAGACAGGTCTCTGATACCTCTAAGGAAGGGGAGGCAGTCGTGAATGAAGGTTAAGTTTACAATCAAACCAGCTCTATCACTTTCTAGCTGAGCAAGTTTTAGTCAGGCACTTAATCTTTTTTTCTTTTTTTTTTAAGGAATATCAGCCCTGAAAACATCTGCCAATCCTCCTCTTTTTGCTGAGGAAGACTAGCCCTGAGCTAACATGCATGCCCATCCTCCTCTACTTTATATGTGGGACACCTGCCACATAATGGCTTCATGAGCGGTGCCACGTCCACACCCGGGATCCGAACCAGCCGGCCCCCAGGCACTTAATCTTTGTCAGCATCAGCCTCTGCAGCTCAAAGATTAAACTACTTCCTAGGATGGGGGCCTGCCCCGTGCCTGAGTGGCTGAGTTCACATGCTCTGCTTTGGCAGCCTGGGTTTCGTCAGTTCCAGTCCTGGGCGAGAACATGGCATCGCTCATCGGGTCATGCTGAGGCAGCGTCCCACATGCCACAACTAGAAGCACCCACAACTAAAACATACAACTATGTACTGGGGGGATTTAGGGAGAGAAAACAGGAAAAAAAGAAGAAGATTGGCAACAGTTGTTACCTCAGGTGCCAATCATTAAAAAAAAAAATTCAACTGCACACCCCCCGCCCCTGAAAGTAAATTTTAAAAAATCACTTTAAAATTGGAGATACCAAATGTTTCAGCTTTAAAGTTACAGGAATTGGTATGGCTTATGAGAATTAAGTCAATTTAGAAGAATTTAATGAATACTTAGACACTGTGTCTCTACGTCAAATAAATTTGTACCTGTTGTCTAAAACATGTCACTGTAAGAGGTATTCCAACAGGCAGTAGTGGGGGGGGGGCAAGGCCCACATGCTGAGTTTCTGTGTAATGAATACAAGGTTAAATGCCAACGTGCTTCATTATGCTCACTGCTTGTTGTCGCTTTACGTTAATTAACCTAATGCAAATGAGAACAGTGATTTTCATGATGTCTTTATGTTCCTTGGGATGTAAGGATCAATATGGTATATACATAGTTCTGCAGGTTTATGGGGCAATATTTAATAGTGAACTTAGAATCGACGTGGATGTGGCCCTATTAGGTAAATGGTCAGTTGCTGGAACTATAGTAGGCACATTTCACCCACTGCCTTAGCCTCTGCGGTAGACACAGGCAGAGTCCAGCCTCGGCAGCATCTCTCCTAAAGCACAACGAGGCGGAGGAGGAAGAGGTATCAGAATTTGCTTATTAATGTCACTTCATCCTTCAAGATTCATATGTTCCTTCATACAGTGAATTATGCAATGTTCATTTCTCTATTTCCAAATAGGTCAAGGACTGCCGATCTTCCTCTGGATAGAGCTTTCACTGAGCTCTGACTTGAGCCAGGATATCTCTTCTAAGATTTAAGTACTGCATTTCTTACTTTAGGTCTTAAGTCGATCCTTTCTCTGCTTTCATATCCCCAAACCAGAACTTCCATATCAGAATCTCTCTAATAAACCAAGACAGGGCACTGCGCCAGGGACTCAGCATAAAGGGGGCCTGTTTGCCTTCGCTTTTTTTTTGAGGAAGATCAGCCCTGAGCTAACTGCTGTTAATCCTC
>NW_025795875.1:0-6153 GCF_021613505.1 Equus quagga
GGGGCCTTTCTTCCCGAAGGAAGAAAGGGCACCAAAGAAATGAGGTGTACAGAGTGGTTATATACCCCCAAAGAGGGTGCTTTACATATGATTGAAATGTCCCTCCCACAATAGTCACAAGATTGCCCTGTCAGCACAGTGCTTGATGGACACAGCAGGTAGTGGGTCTGCTATCTTGGTGGGCGTAGCAGGAGGCAAGTCTATTGTCTCGAGCTGGGCAGTCACAGGTGAGCGCAGCAATCAGTTTCTAGCCTAAGGAAAGATGCTTAATCCTTAAGGAGACGCCAACCTTGGGAAGGGGAGGGAAGTTGGACCTTTACCTCAAGGGTCTTTTGCTCTTGCCATAGGGAATCTCTAAAGCAGATACACAAGGCATGCTCAACGGCCTCGGTCAGGCCCTTTTGGAAAGACAAGGTCAGGCCCAATTAGGTTTATACCAAATGGCTTCCTCATATTCTCCCATATATCCTATTGCTTGCCATTTTTATTTGTCATTTTCCCCTTTTGATCTCTAATCTTTCGATAGAAAGCATTGATGATCAAAACATTGTCCCTCGGCTCCAGGGTGGTTGCTGCCTGCCCTGGGTCCAACATGTCCCTCGGTGCTAGGCTTTTATCTCATTACTTGCCTAGTCATCCGCGTTGGGGGGAAATAGTGGACAAGCATGGAAGTATATTTATTAACAGAGGAAGCATTTCATATGTTATGTAATTTAGATTGTTGCACAAACATTGTATATGTGCTTTTCTATGACACCTTGCATTTACACTGTATATGATTATAGAACAAGTACAGTAACGATAATAACAGCATTTTTTGAAAGGATTAGTCTGAAATGAATTCTTAATCATAGTCTCTATCAGAAAAGGAAATTTGTCCAGGGTTATAAGATAGATCAACTGTCTTAAGCCATTGGGCAATCATTACTCTAGTTTGTATGCTACACTTACAACACTGAGTAAAGAAAACAACAATTAGTTTCAATATTATGACCAGTACAAGGATTCCAATAAATAATAGAAATAAGAATTGCAATCCAGATCAAAAAAGGGAACCGATACTGAAAAGGGAGCCAACCAAATAAATCAAAATGGGTGCAGGATTCACATAAGGCATCCATTTGCTTCTTCATGTGCTTTAGCAGAGATGACACATTGGAAGATTCATCATGTACAAAAACACAGCATTCAGTCTGAATAATTGTATATGTACCACCTTGGGATGCAGTAAGAATATCTAAAGCCACTCTGTTTTGAAGGACAGCCTTTCGCATTAAAGACATTTTGGTATTTAATAAGGCTATTCCTGCTTGACTGTCATTAAGGGCTCCTTGAGTAAATTTAGTCAGAGCTTCCATATGTAATAACGACATCTTTTAGCCCCAAAGAAGAAGCACATATAGCTGAAAATATAGCCATACCAGTGGAACACTAAACAAGCCCATCTGGCCTTAAAGAGAGGGAGATTGGCAAGAGGTTTTAACTCAGCCTGATTCCTTCCCTGCTTTTAAAGGAAACTCAGGGTGCAGTGTTTTAGCCATCCAGGCAGTAGCCAAGGCCAAAGATTTGTTCCACATAACCATTGAGTTCCATTAGGAGTCACTTGATAAATTCCTGGCCTTCAAGGTCAGTCTGTTCCAAATTAATCCCTTTCTTTAAGTATGATAGTATTCCAAACAAATTATAACAAAGGTTTACAGTTTAAGCATAACAAATGTTTAAATGAGGAGATAGAAAGTTGGGAATACAGGCCTGGTCCGGAGTCTTGGGACAGCTGTCTACAACAGATGTCGTCATCTTCTCCTCCTGGTATGGTCCTTTCCAACTGGGCTGTATAGAGTCTTATTTGATGTCTCTTTCAATAAATAAATTCTTCAGGTTATAGTCCATGATCCTTAAGTTCTGGAGCTCTGTGAAAGAATCAGCTACCAATCTTTCATTTTACTTTAAGTACCTCAATAAGACCATGACAACAATGTAATATATCCCTTAAGAAAAGCTGGTTCATATATTTCTTCATCTAATTGCATAGGCTGTTTTATTATTATTTCAAAATGAGACAGCCGATGTTTACAAAAAGTATAGATCTAAGATTAAGGAGCACTTGCACAAGAGCTTTTGGCTGTGAGAGAGTAAATGCCTCTGAAAGCTTGCCAATTAAGTTCTAGTTGTGCCATTAGTTTTACCAGTCCTGAGGATCGAGGATGGTAAGTGCAGTGGAAATGCTGCAATATTGGCCAAACATTGCAAACAGATTTGAGTTCCCCAGTCACTGCGTAACTCGGGAGGAATTCCTCAAACAGGAATTATTCTCTCTAATAGTAATTTACCTACTGTTAAAGCCGTTGCTCTTCTGCAAGGAAAGGCCTCAAAACAATGTGAGAACATACAGATCATTACAAGATATATTTATCCTTGAGATGGTGGCATTTGGACAAAGTCCAATTGTCATACCTCAAAGGGTCCCTTAGGAAGGGAAAGTGGCCTCGTGACTCATGAAGTGGCTTCTCTGGATTATACTTTGGGCATATAGCACAAGTAGTAGAGGCTATATGAGCGACTGGAAGAAAGTTGCCAAAAGTATTATTTTCCCCTTTTGTTGCAACCTACATATATTATTTTTCTTCTTCCGTTGTAATTTCTTAAGCCTGTAGAAGGAAATCTTTTTACTGGATTAACCATCCTTGTTTATCATTTAAGTAAGACCCATTTGTAAACCAAATTAAACAATAGAATGCAGTCGTGGTCTTATCCCCTTGTGATGTTGGAAGCAATGTAGCTGATGCGGGGTCAGTGAGCTGAGGAGTCAAAAGAAATATTTTATTTGGACTCTCTCAAGGTCTGGCAGCAGTGCTCTCCCATCTAGAGAATAGTATGGGGACAGGACCCATGGGCAGGAGGAGCTGCTGCTGCAAACATGGGTTGACAGTAGAGCTAAATCTAAGGCATAGGCATGTGAGTCATCTCTTCACAGGACAAAGGAAAGAAATGTAAAAAAGTTAAAATGGTATCAGCGCAGGTGGCGTCGGGCTCTTGGGTGGTCCTATAACTTTCAGATAAGAATCAAATCGGATTAAGTAAATGCCAGAAACCACCACCCTAAATACTATCTTTAGCTAAAGACAAAGGAGGACGTTGGTGGTGGGGGGAGTCAGCTACATGAGGTCACCAGAAAAGCACAATAAACAATAAACACCCCCATTAAGAGTTTCTGGAGATAAGGTCTTCCCCCATTCCTCCTGGTGCAGAGAGGAAAACACCCACAGATGGAGACTTCCTTCACAAATGCAAATGTCTCTTATCAAAGGGCAAGCAATCTCCACTTCTCAGAGTCTCCTCCTCTGCAATTTTCAACAGTAACCAGCCTAAAATAATCCTCATCAGTAGCAAGGTTAAAATAGTGAATAGCATTTACCTGCACAATGTAAGCTGAGGTTTATCATTATTTACTTGACAATGCTTCTCATGCAATTTAGCATTCCAAACAAGCCTAATTAGTGTCCCTCCTTTATAGGAAGGGAGAACAAATTTCTTTGAGAAGTTTCAGGGGCCCTCTGAAAATCCTCAGAGAAATTCTCTTCCTTTATCCAGGTCAAAGGAAAGCCTTTATTCAGGACTTGACTATTTGTTTGAGGGAGAAGCTTGTCAAAAATATCAAAAGATTTTTAAACACTTAAACAAGATCAAGAGGTTGCTGACCTTGTTATTGTAAAACAAAGGTCAATGAAACAAGGCTCATAATATTTAATCAAAGTGACAACAGCAAAAAAAAACCTTAATAGAGAGACCCCTGTCTTTTTGCACCTAGGAAATTACCTTAACAAAGCATAGATCTTCTGTAAACTTACTCAGAAGGAAAAACCTTTTATAACTTCTTTATCAAGAGCAGACTAAGAGTTTAAGAAAATTATCCTCTTAAAAAAGTCAAATTTTAATTTCTGCACCAGCTTATTTTTAACATTAAAACTCCTTCACTTAGTTGGATTTACTTTAATCTTAGCCAACTTGACCAGGCATAAAACTCCTTTCAGAATTCCTCCTTCACAAACCTTCTACGACTTTCTTTTTGCCTTCAGAATTTGTCCCATGTTCTTTTTTTTGTTTTTCCTCCTAGTACTTTAGGACAAATTTATCTTTCTTAACCAACCAAACAAAATTTCCATTCTTTTTATACCTTCTTTACTGAAAACTTACCCCTTACTTTCCTTGAATACAGGGCTGTTTTTCTTGTTAATTTCTAGCAGCTTTAATCACATATATTAGAACTCTTTAACCTTTAACAAACCATAGTAAACACTAAAAAGGTAAGCAATTATGAATTGTCTTTTATCCCAGCATTCTAAACACTTTTCATAATTTCTAGAAACGTGCCACACTTTACAGTAGGAGACTCAAAGACTTTTAGCCTCTCTGCAATAAGAAGCCAAAAGTAGATTAACTTAGATACATTTAGCAATAATGTTTCAGTGTTCCATCCAATCCAAAAGTGACCCAGATATTCAGACTTTTATAATTTAACTTAGCAAAACTCAAGATTGTTACCAAAAAGAATTTGGAAGCTGTTTTTTCCCAAGTATACAGACCATAAAACAGTTATTTTACCCACTTTTGTCTATTTAAATCATTTGTTTCCAACAATTATGTACAGATTACCTACGAAAACTTCACGAGGCATTAGACAAAACTGGTCATCATTTAAAGCTTTTATTTTGCTGAGGAATTTAACAGACAACATGAACTTATTTGACTAGTAAACCCAGGCTGCATGCCTGCATCATATTCAAATACCAACAACTTTTGAGGACATGCCTTTTCAATGAAACCAACAACGTAAACTTTCATTAACCAAAGATTAACCTATATCATGTTAACTTGAAAGACATTTGGGTTAGAACTTTTAGAAAAACTTTTTCTAAGTGCTTACTTTAAGTCAATTGAATGGAGCTCTTTAGAAATTGTACCATCCGGAGGTAAAATATAAAAACTTTTGTAACATATAGACACACACAGACAGACAGACATATAGACAAACATTTTCCTTAGATTTGGCTTTGGTGTTCTCATAGCAGACCACGGTGAAAAAACTTGTTTTCCCAGTTTTTTTTCTCTTTCTTATTCTTTCTTTTGGCCTTAGCAATCTGGCTTGGGATCCCCCTTTGTTAAGCAATTGCAATCACAGCATAAAGCCAACTGGAGTCTGGAGGAAAGGCTGCCCATTCGGGAACTGATCGAGCTGTTTTAGAAGCTCGATTTCCCTCTTCTCTTTTAATATTGTTTTGTTATAAAGTCTGAACAACTTCTAAGGACAATGTAATGGGTCAGAAAGTGTGCCACTTGTGAGTGTTACTCCCTATAGAAAGGTCGTAAACACTCTCTTACATGCCTCGGTTTTTCCTCCGGCAGTCTAAAACCACCGTGGGGCTCGGAGCGCAGGTGACCATCCCTTATGTGAGCGTCCCCGGATGAGCCTGTAATTAATTACCGTGAATGAGAGTGGAGCTCCCTATGGGACCTCTGCACGTCGCCAGGATTGATCCTCTGACACTCCCGCTGAGGTCCTTAGTCACCTAAGGGCGCCTTTTGGTAAAGGCTGGGAGGAGCAAGTGTCCCTTTTCTTTGGAGGTGAACACGTTCAGTCTCTCATTTCTCTATCAAGCAGTTTGTTCAGACTTTATAAACACAATTCTTTCCAATTTAAAGCCAAATTAAAAACATCAGCCTTCCCCATTCACTCCCAAGTTCCTCTAGGCTCCTCTGGCCTAGGAACTTCCCTCTAGGCTCCTCTGGCCTAGGAACTGTACTGGTACCCCTCAAACCTCTAGTCTTAAGACCTTACCCAGCTCATATAAACTCTTGGACCGTCAACTTAAAGTAAGGAGGTCCGAGTTTCAGGAGAACTCACCAAGGTCACCTGAAGAATGCAGTGATCCGGGGGGCTCAATGGGCCCTTATTGGTACCAAATGCCAGTTCAGTGTAGATTCCAGGTGGCCTCCAGTGGGTTTCTCTGAAATCCTGCCGCGACTATGCCAAGAACTGTCAACGAAAATAATCCATAATCAATCTGTAAATGAAAATTTGGGTGAGTTTATTCTGAGTAGAAATCTGAGGACCATGGCCCGGGGCCTTTCTTCCCGAAGGAAGAAAGGGCACCA
>NW_025795876.1:0-6153 GCF_021613505.1 Equus quagga
TGGTGCCCTTTCTTCCTTCGGGAAGAAAGGCCCCGGGCCATGGTCCTCAGATTTCTACTCAGAATAAACTCACCCAAATTTTCATTTACAGATTGATTATGGATTATTTTCGTTGACAGTTCTTGGCATAGTCGCGGCAGGATTTCAGAGAAACCCACTGGAGGCCACCTGGAATCTACACTGAACTGGCATTTGGTACCAATAAGGGCCCATTGAGCCCCCCGGATCACTGCATTCTTCAGGTGACCTTGGTGAGTTCTCCTGAAACTCGGACCTCCTTACTTTAAGTTGACGGTCCAAGAGTTTATATGAGCTGGGTAAGGTCTTAAGACTAGAGGTTTGAGGGGTACCAGTACAGTTCCTAGGCCAGAGGAGCCTAGAGGGAAGTTCCTAGGCCAGAGGAGCCTAGAGGAACTTGGGAGTGAATGGGGAAGGCTGATGTTTTTAATTTGGCTTTAAATTGGAAAGAATTGTGTTTATAAAGTCTGAACAAACTGCTTGATAGAGAAATGAGAGACTGAACGTGTTCACCTCCAAAGAAAAGGGACACTTGCTCCTCCCAGCCTTTACCAAAAGGCGCCCTTAGGTGACTAAGGACCTCAGCGGGAGTGTCAGAGGATCAATCCTGGCGACGTGCAGAGGTCCCATAGGGAGCTCCACTCTCATTCACGGTAATTAATTACAGGCTCATCCGGGGACGCTCACATAAGGGATGGTCACCTGCGCTCCGAGCCCCACGGTGGTTTTAGACTGCCGGAGGAAAAACCGAGGCATGTAAGAGAGTGTTTACGACCTTTCTATAGGGAGTAACACTCACAAGTGGCACACTTTCTGACCCATTACATTGTCCTTAGAAGTTGTTCAGACTTTATAACAAAACAATATTAAAAGAGAAGAGGGAAATCGAGCTTCTAAAACAGCTCGATCAGTTCCCGAATGGGCAGCCTTTCCTCCAGACTCCAGTTGGCTTTATGCTGTGATTGCAATTGCTTAACAAAGGGGGATCCCAAGCCAGATTGCTAAGGCCAAAAGAAAGAATAAGAAAGAGAAAAAAAACTGGGAAAACAAGTTTTTTCACCGTGGTCTGCTATGAGAACACCAAAGCCAAATCTAAGGAAAATGTTTGTCTATATGTCTGTCTGTCTGTGTGTGTCTATATGTTACAAAAGTTTTTATATTTTACCTCCGGATGGTACAATTTCTAAAGAGCTCCATTCAATTGACTTAAAGTAAGCACTTAGAAAAAGTTTTTCTAAAAGTTCTAACCCAAATGTCTTTCAAGTTAACATGATATAGGTTAATCTTTGGTTAATGAAAGTTTACGTTGTTGGTTTCATTGAAAAGGCATGTCCTCAAAAGTTGTTGGTATTTGAATATGATGCAGGCATGCAGCCTGGGTTTACTAGTCAAATAAGTTCATGTTGTCTGTTAAATTCCTCAGCAAAATAAAAGCTTTAAATGATGACCAGTTTTGTCTAATGCCTCGTGAAGTTTTCGTAGGTAATCTGTACATAATTGTTGGAAACAAATGATTTAAATAGACAAAAGTGGGTAAAATAACTGTTTTATGGTCTGTATACTTGGGAAAAAACAGCTTCCAAATTCTTTTTGGTAACAATCTTGAGTTTTGCTAAGTTAAATTATAAAAGTCTGAATATCTGGGTCACTTTTGGATTGGATGGAACACTGAAACATTATTGCTAAATGTATCTAAGTTAATCTACTTTTGGCTTCTTATTGCAGAGAGGCTAAAAGTCTTTGAGTCTCCTACTGTAAAGTGTGGCACGTTTCTAGAAATTATGAAAAGTGTTTAGAATGCTGGGATAAAAGACAATTCATAATTGCTTACCTTTTTAGTGTTTACTATGGTTTGTTAAAGGTTAAAGAGTTCTAATATATGTGATTAAAGCTGCTAGAAATTAACAAGAAAAACAGCCCTGTATTCAAGGAAAGTAAGGGGTAAGTTTTCAGTAAAGAAGGTATAAAAAGAATGGAAATTTTGTTTGGTTGGTTAAGAAAGATAAATTTGTCCTAAAGTACTAGGAGGAAAAACAAAAAAAAGAACATGGGACAAATTCTGAAGGCAAAAAGAAAGTCGTAGAAGGTTTGTGAAGGAGGAATTCTGAAAGGAGTTTTATGCCTGGTCAAGTTGGCTAAGATTAAAGTAAATCCAACTAAGTGAAGGAGTTTTAATGTTAAAAATAAGCTGGTGCAGAAATTAAAATTTGACTTTTTTAAGAGGATAATTTTCTTAAACTCTTAGTCTGCTCTTGATAAAGAAGTTATAAAAGGTTTTTCCTTCTGAGTAAGTTTACAGAAGATCTATGCTTTGTTAAGGTAATTTCCTAGGTGCAAAAAGACAGGGGTCTCTCTATTAAGGTTTTTTTTTGCTGTTGTCACTTTGATTAAATATTATGAGCCTTGTTTCATTGACCTTTGTTTTACAATAACAAGGTCAGCAACCTCTTGATCTTGTTTAAGTGTTTAAAAATCTTTTGATATTTTTGACAAGCTTCTCCCTCAAACAAATAGTCAAGTCCTGAATAAAGGCTTTCCTTTGACCTGGATAAAGGAAGAGAATTTCTCTGAGGATTTTCAGAGGGCCCCTGAAACTTCTCAAAGAAATTTGTTCTCCCTTCCTATAAAGGAGGGACACTAATTAGGCTTGTTTGGAATGCTAAATTGCATGAGAAGCATTGTCAAGTAAATAATGATAAACCTCAGCTTACATTGTGCAGGTAAATGCTATTCACTATTTTAACCTTGCTACTGATGAGGATTATTTTAGGCTGGTTACTGTTGAAAATTGCAGAGGAGGAGACTCTGAGAAGTGGAGATTGCTTGCCCTTTGATAAGAGACATTTGCATTTGTGAAGGAAGTCTCCATCTGTGGGTGTTTTCCTCTCTGCACCAGGAGGAATGGGGGAAGACCTTATCTCCAGAAACTCTTAATGGGGGTGTTTATTGTTTATTGTGCTTTTCTGGTGACCTCATGTAGCTGACTCCCCCCACCACCAACGTCCTCCTTTGTCTTTAGCTAAAGATAGTATTTAGGGTGGTGGTTTCTGGCATTTACTTAATCCGATTTGATTCTTATCTGAAAGTTATAGGACCACCCAAGAGCCCGACGCCACCTGCGCTGATACCATTTTAACTTTTTTACATTTCTTTCCTTTGTCCTGTGAAGAGATGACTCACATGCCTATGCCTTAGATTTAGCTCTACTGTCAACCCATGTTTGCAGCAGCAGCTCCTCCTGCCCATGGGTCCTGTCCCCATACTATTCTCTAGATGGGAGAGCACTGCTGCCAGACCTTGAGAGAGTCCAAATAAAATATTTCTTTTGACTCCTCAGCTCACTGACCCCGCATCAGCTACATTGCTTCCAACATCACAAGGGGATAAGACCACGACTGCATTCTATTGTTTAATTTGGTTTACAAATGGGTCTTACTTAAATGATAAACAAGGATGGTTAATCCAGTAAAAAGATTTCCTTCTACAGGCTTAAGAAATTACAACGGAAGAAGAAAAATAATATATGTAGGTTGCAACAAAAGGGGAAAATAATACTTTTGGCAACTTTCTTCCAGTCGCTCATATAGCCTCTACTACTTGTGCTATATGCCCAAAGTATAATCCAGAGAAGCCACTTCATGAGTCACGAGGCCACTTTCCCTTCCTAAGGGACCCTTTGAGGTATGACAATTGGACTTTGTCCAAATGCCACCATCTCAAGGATAAATATATCTTGTAATGATCTGTATGTTCTCACATTGTTTTGAGGCCTTTCCTTGCAGAAGAGCAACGGCTTTAACAGTAGGTAAATTACTATTAGAGAGAATAATTCCTGTTTGAGGAATTCCTCCCGAGTTACGCAGTGACTGGGGAACTCAAATCTGTTTGCAATGTTTGGCCAATATTGCAGCATTTCCACTGCACTTACCATCCTCGATCCTCAGGACTGGTAAAACTAATGGCACAACTAGAACTTAATTGGCAAGCTTTCAGAGGCATTTACTCTCTCACAGCCAAAAGCTCTTGTGCAAGTGCTCCTTAATCTTAGATCTATACTTTTTGTAAACATCGGCTGTCTCATTTTGAAATAATAATAAAACAGCCTATGCAATTAGATGAAGAAATATATGAACCAGCTTTTCTTAAGGGATATATTACATTGTTGTCATGGTCTTATTGAGGTACTTAAAGTAAAATGAAAGATTGGTAGCTGATTCTTTCACAGAGCTCCAGAACTTAAGGATCATGGACTATAACCTGAAGAATTTATTTATTGAAAGAGACATCAAATAAGACTCTATACAGCCCAGTTGGAAAGGACCATACCAGGAGGAGAAGATGACGACATCTGTTGTAGACAGCTGTCCCAAGACTCCGGACCAGGCCTGTATTCCCAACTTTCTATCTCCTCATTTAAACATTTGTTATGCTTAAACTGTAAACCTTTGTTATAATTTGTTTGGAATACTATCATACTTAAAGAAAGGGATTAATTTGGAACAGACTGACCTTGAAGGCCAGGAATTTATCAAGTGACTCCTAATGGAACTCAATGGTTATGTGGAACAAATCTTTGGCCTTGGCTACTGCCTGGATGGCTAAAACACTGCACCCTGAGTTTCCTTTAAAAGCAGGGAAGGAATCAGGCTGAGTTAAAACCTCTTGCCAATCTCCCTCTCTTTAAGGCCAGATGGGCTTGTTTAGTGTTCCACTGGTATGGCTATATTTTCAGCTATATGTGCTTCTTCTTTGGGGCTAAAAGATGTCGTTATTACATATGGAAGCTCTGACTAAATTTACTCAAGGAGCCCTTAATGACAGTCAAGCAGGAATAGCCTTATTAAATACCAAAATGTCTTTAATGCGAAAGGCTGTCCTTCAAAACAGAGTGGCTTTAGATATTCTTACTGCATCCCAAGGTGGTACATATACAATTATTCAGACTGAATGCTGTGTTTTTGTACATGATGAATCTTCCAATGTGTCATCTCTGCTAAAGCACATGAAGAAGCAAATGGATGCCTTATGTGAATCCTGCACCCATTTTGATTTATTTGGTTGGCTCCCTTTTCAGTATCGGTTCCCTTTTTTGATCTGGATTGCAATTCTTATTTCTATTATTTATTGGAATCCTTGTACTGGTCATAATATTGAAACTAATTGTTGTTTTCTTTACTCAGTGTTGTAAGTGTAGCATACAAACTAGAGTAATGATTGCCCAATGGCTTAAGACAGTTGATCTATCTTATAACCCTGGACAAATTTCCTTTTCTGATAGAGACTATGATTAAGAATTCATTTCAGACTAATCCTTTCAAAAAATGCTGTTATTATCGTTACTGTACTTGTTCTATAATCATATACAGTGTAAATGCAAGGTGTCATAGAAAAGCACATATACAATGTTTGTGCAACAATCTAAATTACATAACATATGAAATGCTTCCTCTGTTAATAAATATACTTCCATGCTTGTCCACTATTTCCCCCCAACGCGGATGACTAGGCAAGTAATGAGATAAAAGCCTAGCACCGAGGGACATGTTGGACCCAGGGCAGGCAGCAACCACCCTGGAGCCGAGGGACAATGTTTTGATCATCAATGCTTTCTATCGAAAGATTAGAGATCAAAAGGGGAAAATGACAAATAAAAATGGCAAGCAATAGGATATATGGGAGAATATGAGGAAGCCATTTGGTATAAACCTAATTGGGCCTGACCTTGTCTTTCCAAAAGGGCCTGACCGAGGCCGTTGAGCATGCCTTGTGTATCTGCTTTAGAGATTCCCTATGGCAAGAGCAAAAGACCCTTGAGGTAAAGGTCCAACTTCCCTCCCCTTCCCAAGGTTGGCGTCTCCTTAAGGATTAAGCATCTTTCCTTAGGCTAGAAACTGATTGCTGCGCTCACCTGTGACTGCCCAGCTCGAGACAATAGACTTGCCTCCTGCTACGCCCACCAAGATAGCAGACCCACTACCTGCTGTGTCCATCAAGCACTGTGCTGACAGGGCAATCTTGTGACTATTGTGGGAGGGACATTTCAATCATATGTAAAGCACCCTCTTTGGGGGTATATAACCACTCTGTACACCTCATTTCTTTGGTGCCCTTTCTTCCTTCGGGAAGAAAGGCCCC
>NW_025795877.1:0-1386 GCF_021613505.1 Equus quagga
TGTTGTTGAGTTGTGTGAGTTCTCTATATAGTATGGAGATTAACCCTCTGTTGGATATATGATTTGAAAGTATTTCTTCCCAGTTTGTGGGTTGTTCTTTTGTTTCAATCCTGTTTTCCCTTGCCTTGAAGAAGCTCTCTGGTCTGATGAAGTCCCATTTGTTTATTCTTTCTGTTGTTTCTCTTTTCTGAGAACACATGGTGTCCGAAAAGATCCTTTTAATACTGATGTCAAAGAGTGTACTGCCTACATTTTCTTCTAGAAGCCTTATGGTTTCAGGTCTCCCCTTTAGGTCTTTGAACCATTTTGAGTTTATTTTGGTGAATGGTGAAAATGAATGGTCAATTTTCATTCTTTCACATGTGGCTTTCCAGTTTACCCAACACCATTTTTTGAAAAGACTTTCTTTTCTCCGTTGTAGGCCCTCAGCTCCTTTGTCGAAGATTAGCTGTCCATAGATGTGTGCTTTTATTTCTGGGCTTTCAATTCTGTTCCACTGATCGGTGCCCCTGTTTTTGTACCAGTACCATGCTGTTTTGATCACTGTAGCTTTGTAGTATGTTTTGAAGTCAGGGATTGTGATGCCTCCAGCTTTGTTCTTTTCTCTCAGGATTACTTTAGCAATTCTGGATCTTTTGTTGCCCCATGTGAATTTTAGGATTCTTTGTTCTATTTCTGTAAAGAATGTCATTGGGATTCTGATTGGGATTGAGTTGAATTTGTAGATTGCTTTAGGTAGTACGGGCATTTTAACTATGTTTATTCTTCCAATCCATGCACATGGAATGTCTTTCCATCTCATTTTGTCTTCATCAATTTCTTTCAGGAAAGTCTTGTAGTTTTCATTGGATAGGGCTTTCACTTCCTTGGTTAAATTTACCCCAAAATATTTTATTCTTTTTGTTGTGATTGTGAATGGGATTGTCTTCTTGAGTTCTTTGTCTGTTAGACAGATAGATAGATAGATAGATAGATAGATAGATAGATAGATAGATAGATATAGATACACACACACATCTAAAGTCTAAATAAAGACAATAACAAGGTCAAATTTCCATCTGCCATGATACAAAAAAGTACTAATCCTTTCCCCAGAAGAGGAAGCAAAGTCTTTTGGTGATATGCACTCTGCTCCTTTATATTGTGTAACCTAAACACTATTACACATAGTTAATAATACTTAAATACTATGGTATAAAGTCAATGCATCTTTTATATAAGATAAAGGGATAAGAGAGGGAAGAAAACAAGGATATTTAATACGCATGCACATTATAAGAAAATATAGAGGAAATAAGAAATACAGTTTTTGTTTCTCTAATTGGTTATATGCTCATAGCTGGTACTTAAAAATATCTCTTCCACTCCCAGTTCCTTATTACTTTC
>NW_025795878.1:0-1421 GCF_021613505.1 Equus quagga
TGTTGTTGAGTTGTGTGAGTTCTCTATATAGTATGGAGATTAACCCTTTGTTGGATATATGATTTGAAAGTATTTCTTCCCAGTTTGTGTGTTGTTCTTTTGTTTCAATCCTGTTTTCCCTTGCCTTGAAGAAGCTCTTTACTCTGATGAAGTCCCATTTGTTTATTCTTTCTGTTGTTTCCCTTTTCTGGGAAGACATGGTGTCCAAAAAGATCCTTTTAATACTGATGTCAAAGAGTGTACTGCCTACATTTTCTTCTAGAAGCCTTATGGTTTCAGGTCTCCCCTGTAGGTCTTTGAACCATTTTGAGTTTATTTTGGTGAATGGTGAAAAAGAATGGTCAATTTTCATTCTTTCACATGTGGCTTTCCAGTTTTCCCAACACCGTTTGTTGAAAAGACTTTCTTTTCTCCATCATAGGCCCTCAGCTCCTTTGTCGAAGATTAGCTGTCCATAGATGTGTGCTTTTATTTCTGGGCTTTAAATTCTGTTCCACTGATCTGTGCCCCTGTTTTTGTACCAGTACCATGCTATTTTGATTACTGTAGCTTTGTAGTATGTTTTGAAGTCAGGGATTGTGATGCCTACAGCTTTGTTCTTTTCTCTCAGGATTACTTTAGCAATTCTGGATCTTTTGTTGCCCCATATGAATTTTAGGATTCTTTGTTCTATTTCTGTAAAGAATGTCATTGGGATTCTGATTGGGATTGAGTTGAATTTTTAGATTGCTTTAGGTAGTATGGACATTTTAACTATGTTTATTCTTCCAATCCATGCACATGGAATGTCTTTCCATCTCATTTTGTCTTCATCAATTTCTTTCAGGAAAGTCTTGTAGTTTTCATTGGATAGGTCTTTCACTTCCTTGGTTAAATTTACCCCAAAATATTTTATTCTTTTTGTTGTGATTGTGAATGGGATTGTCTTCTTGAGTTCTTTTTCTGTTAGATAGATAGATAGATAGATAGATAGATAGATAGATAGATAGATAGACAGATAGATAGATATAGATACACACACACATCTAAAGTCTAAATAAAGACAATAACAAGGTCATATTTCCTTCTGCCATGATACAAAAAAATGTACTAATCTTTTCCCCAGAATAGGAAGCAAAGTCTTTTGGTGATATTCACTCTACTCCTTTATATTGTGTAACCTAAACACTATTACACAAAGTTAATAATACTTAGATACTATGGTATAAAGTCAATGCATCTTTTATATAAGATAAAGGGATAAGAGAGGGAAGAAAACAAGGGTATTTAATACACATGCACATTATAACAAAATATGGAGGAAATAAGAAATACAGTTTTTGTTTCTCTAATTGGTTATATGCTCATAGCTGGTACTTAAAAATATCTCTTCCGCTCCCAGTTCCTTATTACTTTCACCCTCAGCATGTAGCTTCACTAGT
>NW_025795879.1:0-7902 GCF_021613505.1 Equus quagga
TTTAGAGAATAGTGTGGAATAGCATGGGGACAGGACCCATGGGCAGTCAGAGCTTCTGCTGCTGCCACTTCTGCTGCCCCCGCTGGCATGGGGACAGGGCCCATGGGCAGGCAGAGCAGCTGCTGCCCCCGCTGGCATGGGGACAGGACCCATGGGCAGGCAGAGCTGGTGCGTGGGGACAGGACCCACGGGCAGTCAGAGCTCCTGCTGCTGCCGCGAGTTGAGGGTTAGGGCTAATTTTTATAAGGCATGGGTATGTGACTTATTTTTACTGGAGAAAAGAAAAGATGATGTAAAAAGTCATTAAATGATTTCAGTGCAGATGGGGTCTGGTTATTGTGCAGTCATATAACTTTAGATAGTAATCTGGCCATATAGATCGGCATGTAGGTGAGGATGCCCTGGGCTTCTCTCCCTGGGGCGGTCCTAATTCATACCATAAAAAAGTCCACTGGGTCGTATAGTTTGGCATGTAGGCCAGGTCACCTTGGGCTTCTCTAGCTGGGGCAGCCTTAATCCACATCATAAACCCCCCCTGAACCCATTTGGCCCCGAAATCTTTTGGGGATATGGACGACGGTCAGTCTTTTGTAACTACTTCCGGCTGTACAAGGTCGTAGAGCTGTCCCTAAATGGGGCCATAGGTATAGGTAGGAAGTTCAGTGGACCGGAAGGCTGCACCCGCGGAGTCCAAGCCTGACAAGGTGTACAGATCCTCTGGAGAAGAGAGAATCATTTGACGAGAGGTGGTCCAGGAGGTGAAACTTTGTTGACATGCGGAAGACAAACAATGAGACAGACAACAAATTATAATAGGAAATACTAGCAATATGATTAACCCAATGAATAAGGTTTTGATAGTAATCTAGAAACCTGGTCCTGACCAGGAGTTAAACCAATCATTTAGAGATAGGGTAGGGTCAGACATGAACTTAATTTGGTGGTTCATATCACATAGGAAGCCAGGGATATTTTTTTTTTCAGTTTTTTTTTATTGAGTTATTGATAGGTTACAATCTTGTGAAATTTCAATTGTACATTAATGTTTGTCAGTCATGTTGTAGGTGCACCACTTCACCCTTTGTGCCCACCCCCCACCCCACCTTTCCCCTGGTATCCACTAAACTGTTCTTGGTCCATAGTTTTAAATTCCTCATATGAGTGGAGTCATACACAGATTATCTTTCTCTTGCTGGCTTATTTCACTTAACATAATTCTCTCAAGGTCCATCCATGTTATTGCAAATGGAATAATTTTGTTCTGTTTTGCAGCTGAGTAGTATTCCATTGTATGTATGTACCACATCTTCTTTATCCATTCGTCTGTTGATGGGCACTTAGGTTGCTTCCACGTCTTGGCTATTGTAAACAGTGCTGCAATAAACATTGGGGTGCACAGGACTTTTGGGATTGCTGACTTCAGGCTCTTTGGATAAATACCCAGTAGTGGGATGGCTGGATCGTATGGTAGTTCTATTTTTAGTTTTTTGAGGAATCTCCATACTGTTTTCCATAGTGGCTGCACCAGTTTGCATTCCCACCAGCAGTGTATGAGGGTTCCTTTTTCTCTGCAACTTCTCCAACATTTGTTGCTATTAGTTTTAGATATTTTTGTCATTCTAACGGGTGTAAGGTGATATCTTAGTGTAGTTTTGATTTGCATTTCCCTGATGATCAGCGATGATGAGCATCTTTTCATGTGCCTATTGGCCATCAGTATATCTTCTTTGGAGAAATGTCTGTTCATGTCTCCAGCCGATTTTTTGATTGGGTTGTTTGATGTTTTGTGATTGAGTTGCGAGAGTTCTTTATATATTAAGGATATTAAGCCTTTGTCAGATATATGACTTGCAAATATTTTTTCCCAGTTAGTGGGTTGCTTTTTTGTTTCAATCCTGTTTTCATTTGCCTTGAAAAAGCTCTTTAATCTGATGAAGTCTCATTTGTTTATTCTTTCTATTGTTTCCCTTCTCTGAGAAGGCATGGTGTCCAAAAAGATCCTTTTAATACTGATGTCAAAGAGTGTACTGCCTACGTTTTCTTCCAGAAGCCTTATGGTTTCAGATCGAAGCCAGAGATATTTTGATGGTAGTCAGGAATATAAACACAACATTCAGTTTTTATAATGGCACGAGTGCCCCCCTGTGCTGCTGTCAAGACATCCAGTGCCATTCGGTTTTGGAGGACTGCCTTACGCATTTGGGACACTTCTAAATCAAGCAGCAAAAGGCTATGTTGTGTATCATTTTAATGCTTTCATAGTAAATTTGTTTAGAGCTTCCATGGGCCAGATGACACTTTTGATTCCTAACTGGGGAAGGAAAATTGAGGCAACGTGGTCATACCAGTGGAAGACAGAGCAGGTCCAGCACTGTTGCAGGTTGGGTAGGTTAGCAGGAGGAGATATAGTAAATGTAGTTCTACCCTGCATCCAGACGAAGCCTAGGGTGCATCGTCCAATCCATCCAGGTGGCAGCCAAGGCCATAAGTTGGAGCCACATAGCCACTGAATGCCATTAGGGGCTAACCAACGCGTGCTGGGCCGTCTATCCCAGTCAGTCTCAAACCAATCAGTATTTTTTAAGGTTATGATATGAGAACACATATGACAGGGAATTTTCCCATAGGTTGGGTGCTATTAGGCCATGTATCACAGGTGTGATTGGTTTGTTCCCAACATAGAGTGGCCTTTTGACTGAGTTGACCACTAGTAGGAGTGAGCCAAATATATTCGTCCCAAATTTGATATAGTCCATCCTGTGTGTATCGATGAGCTGGGGACTTTACCTTTGGAACTTGTCGTTTATGATCCACCTGTGACAAGGCAAATCTAGTTAGTATTTGGGCAGTAGTGTTGAAGGAAAAGGTTTGCTTGTGGCCAGGGAACTCCCAGGTATCAGAGATGGATGGCCACAAGGAAACATTACGATTAGTAACAGATGAATCTTGCAGAAGAGAAGAGCTAGAATCTAATATCCATGAATGTGTACTATACCTTCTACTGAAACATAATTTTTTCTCTCTAAAATCACCCTCATTATTATAAAAGATAGCCAAATTAAGATTAACTGGTCTGCCAATTATTTACATAAGTGCAGCAAGAATACCAATTGATTATACAGGCTTTTTAAAATCTGCTTTGCTGGAATTTTTTTTTTATGAGGAATCTCAGATTGAACTGTAAAGGCCTCTTGAGGCCAGAAAAGCCAAGCCAAGGACTTGCCATCCGATTTTGCCTGCAGTACCTCCAGATTCTGGTGGACTCCTCTCTTCTCGAGGTCCCCCAAAACATTTTGAGGTTCCTTGCACCTGCCAGACAAGCAAGCTTCCTTACTTACCAGGTAAGATTGCCAGAATCTCTGTAAACAAGGTACCAGGCCCATATTTCCAAGTGGCTTTAGTTCCAGAAAGTCCAATCTTTGTTCCTGAAAAGCTGTGTTGTCGTATCTGAGCCTGTATATTTCTCTCACATATGACATTCCAGTCAAAGCCTTGGTAAGATAACCAATGTGTCCTGTTATAAGGAGACCAAATTCTTATTGAACTTATGCAAATAACTATATTGCCACGAAATAACCGTACTCACAAAGAGTTTCCAAATTCTGGAGGGGTCAGGTCGGGAGAAAAAGACAAATGTTTCAGTTTTGCTCATAAATATGTATTTCACTAAATTGCTGTAAGTCATAGTTAGCATAAGAGAAAAGAGGAAAGGATTTCCTTAATTATGAGAAAACAAAACAACACATCAAAACTCAACAATATTTCCAACAGAAGTCCTAAAAAATTATAATCATCCTCATCAGTTCACACAGTCCTGTATAATTGATTATTGAGTTTAACCTTCTGTTAGCAGATCTATGAGCTTAGTTTCTCTGTTAGAATTCTATAATTTCTTACCCAGTTCAGTTTTACAATCTGAAAGTTTATCAGAAACCTGTAGTTTAGAACCCTTGTGTCAGAATCCTTTCCAGGAATTTCTCTGAAGATGAAACATATTTGCAAAACCAAAAAGCATCAGAGTAAAACAGCAACTATCTGTAAATGGACAAAAGACTCAAAAGGGCAATTGATAAAGAAACTTGACTACTTCTGTGACATACAACACTTCAAGATAACAATTGGAATTACAACCGATAACCAGGACAGATCAAATTTTAGGAATGCTATATAATTTTAAGACGCCTATATTAATAGCATTTACCCACATAATAACACCTGAGAAAGTCTATCATCACTTATTTGACAGTGCTTCCCATGTAATTTAGTATTTTCAAAAGAAACCCTTTTATTCAGGACTTGAATATTTTTGACGAGAAGCTTGTCAAAAATACCAAAAGACTTTAAAACACTTGTTCAAACAACGCTCACTGTGAAATAATGCTCAGGTATCTATTCAAAGTGATAACAGAAAGAGTCAAAAATCTTAAGAGTGACCTCAGTCATTATTTTAACAAAACAGATTTGTCTTTTAGGTAGAGTTAGAGCAGGCCAAAAATTCAAAAAAATTATACTTTGAGAGAAAACCAAATTTTAATTTCTGAACCAGCTTATTTTTAACATTAAAACTCATTCATTTAATTGGATTTACTCTAATCTTAGTCTACTTGACCAGGCATAAAACTCCTTTCAGAATTTCTCCTTCACAAACCTTCTACAACTTTCTTTTTGCCTTCAGAATTTGTCCCAAAGTCTGTCTTTTTTCCTTTCTAGTACTTTAGGACAAACTTATCTTTCTTAACCCACCAAACAAAAATACTTCCATTCTTTATACCCTTTTTACTGAAAACATACATTTTAACTTTCCTTGAATACAGAGCTGTTTTCCTTATTAATTTCCAGTAGCTTTAATTATATAGGTTAATAAGAACTTTTAACCCTTAACAGACCATAGTAAACACTAAAAAGGTAAGCAATTACGAATTGTCTTTTATACCAGCATTCTAAACACTTCATAATTTCTAGAAGCACGCTGCTTTACAATAACAGACCCAAAGACTTTTAGCCTCTCTGCAATAAGAAGCCAAAAGTAGATAACTTAGATAAGTTTCGCTGTAATGCTTGTGTGCTATCCAATCCAAAAATGACCCAGATGCTCAGATTTTTATCATTTAACTTAACTTGGCAAAACTCAAGATTGTTATCAAAACAATTTGGAAGCTGTTTTTTTTTTTTTTCAAGTATACAGACCATAAAACAGTTATTGTACCCACAAAAACTTCATGAGACATTAGACAAAACTGGTCATCATTTAAAGCTATTATTTTGCTGACAAATTTAACAGACAATGTGAACTTATTTGACTAGTAAACCCAGGCTGCATGCCTGCATCACATGCGAATACTGACAACTCTGACAAGGAGACTATTTTCAATCAAACCAACAAACTTAAACAAGCCTTCATTTACCAAAGGTTAATTCACATCAAGTTAACTTGAAAGACATTGGATTAATTTCTACTACATTTAGAATTTATGTAAGCACTTACTTTAAGCCAATTAAACTGAGCTCTTAATTTGGCCATACCATCCGGAGGTAAAAATGTCACACATATAACATACATAAGACATACGTACACAGAGACTGCACAGCTATTGTTTTTTTTTTTTTTTTACCAATATTTGTGGAGGAGACACTCAAAATGCTAGATTTTTGGCAAGGGCATGCTTATGGTTGTTTTTCCTCTCCCCTCCTCTTTCTTTCTTTTTTTTTTTTCTTCAGTCTTAGGAATTAGTGATGGGCTAGATAGTAGTTCCTGGAGAGGGGAGATGATAATCCTTTTCGTGATAAAGGAACTAGGTGGAATCTGAACTGCCTCTAGAGCTGTATTTCCAGTCTTGAAAGGATTTTCTAAGGACAGTTGCTCTTGATTTCCCAGAAACTGGATTGTAACTCAAATTACCTTCCAGCTTGATCTGCCTGTCCAACTGCACCACAAAGGCACAGAGAAACCCCTCAAATTTTCTCCCAGATGGAGTTAGAACGCATCCACAGGGTGGGTCTCTGGGGATGCTTAGGAGCCTTCCCCGTGGCGATAAAGCCAGTGTCTGACTGACAGCAGCTGGAGAAAGGGTGCAGAGGCCGATTGCGGGTGTTGACATAGTTATAAGATTTAGTCAAGTCCCGCTCAGCCTGGGCACTTTGTCTCTGAGCCAGCAAAGTTGAGGTAGGGAAGCAGGAGGCAAAGGCCTGGAACTGGCTGGAGGCTGGGGCTCCCAGAGCCAGGTTTGAGAGTTAAATCCCTGGCAAAAGGCTTATTTTTCCAATTTTACAGAAGGTCAAGGTTCTGGTCAGGTCCAGCCTGAACTTAACCTCGACTTGGTGACAACAGAAGAGATGATGAGCAAAACAGACAAAGAAAGGAAAAGAAGAGATCAGACCTCACCCTCATGGCCTCTTCCAGAGGGTTATCAAGATAAGAGTCACACAACAGTTCCCGTGCTGGGGCACACTACGCTAGCACGACAGTTCACAGAATAAATCACAGGTCTCCTACCCTCATAACAGACTCAGTAGGTGACTAAAATACTCAATGAGTCAACTGTCAAGAGAGGGCACCCCCATTTAGGGTTGCTGGGGTGATCAGGCCCAGAAACCCAAAGTTGGGGCTCCCAGGGGTGGAGCCTTTTACTCTTTAAAGATTTCTTTGTTTCCCAGTCGCAAAGCTCGAAAGGAGATGAAAATGGCCATTGTAACTCCAAGAGAGACAAAAGAAACGGGTCCATTACCGTGAAGAATCTCCCCTGAACCTAGGGCAGCGTCCTACTCGTTCCTACTGTGGGGTTCCTATAGCAAGGGGTGATGGGGGCGTCCCCCGGCATTGCATCCCTTGTATACCTTCCCTGTTATGCCTGGCAGTAACAGGTGCCTGGTGCCTATTCTGCCTGGCAGCATAGGCCTGGTGAATGGTCCCCGAGAGAAAAGGAGAAAGAAAAGGAGCCATTACCTTGAAAATCCCCCCATTGGGGTTCCTGTAGCAAGGGATGATGGGGGCATCCCTTGAACATCTTCCCTATTCTGCCTGGCAGTAATAGGTGCCTGGTGAATGGTCCCCAGGATAAAAGGACAAAGACAGTGAGAAAGAGAAAGACAGTGAGGAATTTTCCACCAGTCTGGGGGACATTCTACCCAATTGCATCCTGGAGCCATTCTCCCAAGAAGGGGTTCCCATACTCCACCAAAGGTTAGAGTTTGGTACTTTCCTTGAACTGGAGTCCCGAGTGGGACTTTTCTCGCAGTTCAGAGCGTGGTCAGGTGCCAGAGGGAGGGATCCCAATCCAGCCTTAGGAAAAGAAAGCTTCCACGGGAGTCTTGGAGATTGGCGGCCGTCCTAATGACTCAAGTGGCCGACCCGCGCCCACGTAAAATTTGTCTATTAGAGGTAGAGTCAGGAATGAATGGATTAATCCATTCTCCATCACCCTGAGGCTTAAGGTACTGATTCTCTTCAAGCTGAATGCCGCAATTTGCCCCATAGAGTAGCCATGGGCAGCAAACGTGGATTCATACAGCTGTCCGAGAAAGTTCCCGATGGAGCAGTGAATCTAGATCCATCCTTGAAAAAGAGCAGGAAGGAATGGATTAATTCATTTTCCATCACCTTCAGGCTTAAGGTACTGATTCTCTTCAGGCTGAATGCCACAATTTGCCCCATAGAGTAGCCATGGGCAGCAAACATGGATTCATACAGCCATCCAAGAAAGTTCCCGATGGAGAAGTGAATTTAGATCCATCCTTGAAAAAGAGAAAGGCACAAGGAAGAAAAGGGCACTTACCAGAACTCGAGCTCACAAGCTGATGAAGCAAGTCCCCGTATGGGCCACCAGAAGTGATGCAGGATCGGTGAGCTGAGGAGTCGAAAGAAAGATTTCTTAGACTCTCAAGATCTGGCAGTAGTGCTCTTTT